>NC_054755.1:135000-405000 GCF_018143015.1 Lytechinus variegatus | reverse complement strand
GGTGAATGGGTGCCCAGTAGGATTATTTCCTTGAATGCTTTAGTGTCTGTCGGGCTGCTCAGCTACAGCCAGGGTAGTAATATGATACCAAGTATCAAGCGCAGTAGAGTATATGCAATTATAGTAGCTGCGTTATATAAACGGAACATATTATTATTATTCGATTGACCCCTTTCCTACATGAAAAAGGTGTTTTATATGGTCAAAAATATGTTGAAAAGTCTGAATTTTATGAAAGTATTATTGTCATTAATAAAAAAATTATCTACAAACTTTCAGAATATATTACATGTTACATCAAATGCTATGACAAAGTGCTATATCATAGGCTACAATATTAAGAACCTACTAAAACCCATAATGAAACATGGTTCTCACTTTCAAACATGCAGAATTTGACATGTACCTGTAATTTAGAACATAAATGCCAAGATCGTTAAAGTGAATACATTGAAATTCATGGAGAAATATCTTACTTTTCAAACTTGCAGAATATGGCATAGGTGATGAGGTATTTCTGTTTGAGGGCCATTAGACTGCTCTTGACTGTATCACTGAAGCTGAAGAACTCTTCAACCTTACCCATGTGCTCAAAGAATGTCTTGATGCTACAAGTTAAAAAGCATAATACAGATAGTTTCATAGAGAGTACATAGGGAGAAGTTTATCTACATCCTCATTATCTGCCATGTTCAGCCTACTGCAAGGTGAAGGTCTCCCCAAGTTGGTGCCAAAGGTTTCTGTCTTGTGCTGATGCAATCCACTTACACTCCATCTCAATTGATAATTAATAGCAAATCAACCAGAGGTTCCAACATCAATGGAAGCATTTAAATTTCATGCAAATTTGTTATGCCACCAATTGCTTTAAATTGAATTGCAACTCAATTGTAGGTTCCATATCATTAATATGTAAGTTTTGGAATTTATTGCAAATTCAAAATTGATTATTCTGCTTCCATCTACATAGAGGATAAATCAGCTATATCAGCTCTAATTCATTTTCTAGGATATCAATTGGAACTAGTTTTAACAAGTTGAAATCATACATTTCAGAATGTTTAACTATGCCAGCACTTAATCATGAACATCTAAGACTTTCTCTCAAAATTATATCGACCCTGACTACTTGAGTTTGGGTTTGCAATGGCTATGTCCCTAAATTGTGTATCATCTCATCAAATTCAAGATTATGGAATGATGTTTGAATGATTAATACATTCCCTTCAAGCTATCAAACCTTTTCAATGAAATAAGAAAAACCCTTTCAAAAGGTTGTGTGTGGTCTCATTCATGCTTATATGTGTCGGGTGGGTGTTTCATAAATCTGTTTGTATGTTACAAGCAAGTTTACAAATGACTGGCGATCCTTTCTTAAGAACTTCCTCAACACTACTGAAAGTGTGGTGTCTATCAGTTACCACAAGAAAGGATTGCCAGTCTTCTGTAAAGTCACTTCATGAAACATGGGCCGTTTGTAGAAAGAGTTGCAATCAAACACAACTCCAAATATCAAATGCAACTTGCCTTTCAACTTATCAAATGTGTGTATTAGTGACTCGTGATTGATATTTTTAAGTTGAGTTTAAATGTCACTACTTCTGCAACATGCCCCAGATTTGGGTAATTGTCATCATTTTGATGAAGTTTTCCACTATATCATTCAGAATAACAACCAGACTAAAATCATCTTAAAACATTGAAGATAACTTACTTGATATTTGAAGCATGCAGCAACTGAGAAACAGTTGGGAGACTAGATGATTCTGGGGCTTCATTGCCGCTTGAAACCGGAGCTCCTTTCCTGATAAAAAGAAAGAAAGAAAAAAGTTATCAATGCTGTGCTATTTAACTCAATGTTCTTCTATTATTGAGTTGAATTTATTTGTGAACACTCATACTTCCTAGAGATGGCAAGACCTCATAGCATGGCATTAAAGTCAATAATGGAACATAAAATTGTCCTTTTTTCATCAGAAAATGTTAGATTAGTCACTCGAGTCCATCATACTTGATTTTTTGATGACAATGACTAGCATCAATACTCACCCATACTTGACGTTGACTGTTGCTATGTAGATTGCACAAACTGCCCATGTGGTTTCATTTTCCTATAATTAAAGACATTAAAATGCAAATCTATCACTAAAATGATTTTTACACTGTACTTTTTGTCCTAAATTGGTGGGGCTAAGGGGGGGGGTCTTAGCCCCACCAATTTCCCAGGGTTAAGCTTAGCCCACTTCGATTTCACACTACGTTTTAGCAAAGTGGGCTAGCATGGTAAATAGTACGGTACTATCTGGCCCTGCAAAAAAACAGGGTTAGCCGGCTTATTGTGGTGCTAGCACCACAACTGCGAGATGCAGAGTGAAAATGAAACAGGGCTAAGGAAAGTGGGGCTAAGCATTAGCCAATCACAGAAGTCGAATTGCACATTAATCACGCTCTGAATGGTAGAATCATCAATATTCATGAGCAGGGGGATAGTCCGGGGTTAGGGCATTAACCACGGTTGAGCAGATAGTATGGGGTTATGAAAGACAGTGTGAATTGAAAAAAAGATAGTATGGGGTTAAGGAAATGCAGTGTGAAAAGCATATTAGAGATTCATATTATAGTGATATCAACTTTATTCGTTCTTGTTTCCTGCTCCCTCCTCTGAATCTTCCATTCCCCTTTCCTTACCTCTATTACCTTAGTTTCCTTTTTTTCTTTTGGTTTCCTTTTTTCATTATGTAATTCATGATGATGATGATAATAATGTTCTTTACATGCACACTCCTATCTGTGCAACAGGTGATTTATTGAAGCTTAAATAATGATTATTAGGGTTTGATACCAAGTTAATTTATCAAAGTATACTACTTGATTTGCTAAAAAAGGTTGCACCATAATTCGGTGGCATTTTTAAAAAGTATGTAACTGACCTGATCTTGGGAGAGGTGTTCTTAGATGTGTGTCATATTCTCAAAACAATCACCAAATGTCTAGGATTTTACAGGATTTCAGAGAGAAATTTCTTATACTGCAATAAAAGATTTCCACATTATATTCCTCAACATTTTATTTCAGACTCGGATAGCCCATTAAAAAAAGCTGAAAGGGTAAAATCACGCATTTTAGAAATTGTCATTAAAAAGTAGACTCTAAAAGAGTCTAAATACAAACTCACCTTGAATTCTGCTCGATCAGAAGCTGTCCATACATGGGTCAGCTTCTCAGCTTGATCCGTGACTGATACATTGACAGGCAGTGTAAGACGGCTCAAAATATTGGCTAAACTATCATTCATTCTGATCCTTGTATCAAAGCTCTTGATTTCAATCTGAAAACAGGAATATAAAAATAATGGGTCAAAATTTCAATGAAAAAGAAGCAAGTGAACTTAATAACATTCATAGTTTATAGATCTAGATATTATCAAACAATTTGTTTAAAAATGAAATCAATATCGTAGAAATGTCAGAAATGAAGATGTATCTCATTTACAGGATTTAGGGCTAGATCTTAAGATCTTAGGAAAGTAGAAATCACACGCACATGAATGGGACACAATCCCTGGCTCTGTGGAGAGTAAGCATAGGTTAGTAAATGATTTTTACTCTCTAGGAGCCTCCTGGCTAACAGAAAAAAGTTGATAGATCTAAGATCTGTGTAACATTATGGGAAACTTAAACTCATAAATTGAATTAAACTATAATATGTCTAATTGAAAAAGGTCAACATCAGCAACAGTTAGATACAAGACCGACCACTCGGATTCGGAGTAACTTACTCAAGTTCAATTTATTCATTTTCTCACCAATATAAAAAAAACAATATACAATATGTACAACAATGAAAATTACATGTAAAGAGAAAACAGGAAAACTACTGAAAAGTTCATGAGAACTTTTTGTATCTTGAAGGAATCCCAACAAATTTGATACCATTGGATAGCTTGTGAAATAAGAAAAAAAATAGTTTTTCAATCAACTCATTGTCTTATATATTGATAGACATATTCCAATTTAGTCTACAGGGGAAAATATAGAGATTTTGTTCTGTTCAAAAAAATAATTAAGGCTAGTTACTATTGTTAGAGTGGGGAGACAGAGACTTTTTGAAATCCCATTTTAGCAAGTAAACTAGTTTAATCTACTCGCCACAATGGAAACCAGAGTGGAAAATTCTCCATAGAGTTGTACATGCTGGTTCTAATTTCAGCGAGTAGATAGACAGATTACCAGTGATATTTATTTCGTTAGTGATGATTCTTTGACGAAATAAATCTAATAAACTGTCATGACTGTCTTTTAATATCTACTCGTGAAAATGGGAACCAGCTATTTTCATGAGTAGATATAAGTTAGGGTTTATTAAAGTGATTCATCCCATCTTGTCTGTAATTTATTGAATCTTTCGGATTTTGTAATCATTTTTTGTCAACATTGTGAAAGTGGCAGAGAGTGGTCTTGAAGAGCAGGGAAATGCGGGGTAGATGGATATAATTACAAAAATTATAATTCAGTCATCTGAAAACTTGTCAACCCATGGCAAACTGAGCCCGATAAATATCACAAGAGGAAAGAGGTATCCTAACCTGTTGTGCGAATCTTCATTTTGCATCGTTAACAAGTCAAACTAACATGACTAAGTAAGGCAAAGCCTCTCGGCTCACCGAAGCGAAGTTTCTTTACATATTGTGGTGAAAGGAGGTACAAATTTGAATTGGTGACCAGTTCCCCAAAGCACAAAATAGCCATCACTTCATATTTGTTTTGACAGATACCTAAGTTTTTACAGTAACTTAAGTTAACGTTTAAAAGTTAGAAAGATGATTTTAAGTGTGGTCCCACGCACTAATTTTCAAGTTGCATAATCAATTTCACCTTATTTTTTCGTATCAAACTCATAAAAACATGAACACTCAGCGATATTTTTGCCACAAAAAGTGATGGTGTAATTCACAGCCACTTAACAGCCTTAATGACTCTACTAATGAATTAAAATACAAGTACTAATATCAAAATTTACCTGTATTTGTATACGCCGACGGTTCACTGGCGCTGGCAAAAGTCGATCAGAGTTCGTTGACCTGCGCGATGTTGCACAATTTGCGCGCGCTTTTGAGCGGATGGGGGGGGGGGAAGAATCTTCCGGGGGAATCTTTCTAATCCAATGAACAAAACTACAAAAGGTCCCAGCCTCGAGGATCCTCCAGTATTAAAGTTTATTATTGATATGAAACTTGATATTCGATGATTATCATTGAACAGAAACGAATGAAATATGTCAAAAACAAAACACTGAATTCTAAACATAAACATAATGTTTAAAGAAATAGGGCCGAGATTCATAGCTCGATCGTTTGAAAAAAGGTTTAAATGAACAAAGTAATTGCTAAATACATGTTTTCACATGCAACTTCAAAAAAGTTTTAGCTTGTATTTTAGAAAGATATTCTTTAGCAGTCTGTTTTAATATATAAAATTCCTAAGAAAAATAATGAATCAATAGAAAAAAACTTTAATAATAAATGGTAAGAGTAAATTCAATGAGTAACACACTGAAAATTTCATAAATTATTGAATTCCAAGTTTGTCAATAATTGTGAAGATTAACATGCATGTTAATGAGAATGGGCTGATGTTATGTCCCCACTTTCTTTTTCCTCATTTTGTTACATGGAATCAAAATCAATATTTCTTTACTTTAGACGTCCGCCTTTTTATCAGTAACCATGCCTATTTTTACGTTCCTGGAGGACAACATTTTAATTTCCTTTTTGTGTAATAAAATATAAAAAGAATATGTGGGGATATTGTCAGCTTTCTCATTGTGCATTCATGAAGACATGCATAAAACTGCTTCACCCAAAATAAGGCAAAATTTTGAAATGTCAAAACTTTGATTGTCAATTTTTGATGAAATTATTGTTTTGTCTTGTTTTAATCTATACATTCACATCACATAATTTTCTGCCTGGAATATCTCTTTAATTGTCTTGTTGCTTGGTAAACTACCCATGCACTATTCATCTCATATTTATCTTCAAATTCACACACAAAGCAATCACCCTTTTTTTTCTTCTTAATCTTGATCTTTTTTTCCTTTGTACTCATTATAGCATTGATTATTTTACCCTGACTGTATTTTAATCCCTTTATATTTTATTATTTCTCTTTCAGAAAGATCTTTTTTCACATCTCTTGCCACCCCTTGGTCTTATATCGTCCCAATGCTGGCCCCTTTTCTATTCTCCCCCACCCCTCCCCCATCCACTCATCTCCAAGAAATCTACCATGGTGGCAAAAAAAAGAAGAAAGAAAATCATGCAAGACTGGGGGAGAATTATCTGAAATCTCCTTGGTATTTAAGTGAGCAAGAATTACAAGATTTAGAAACCTTATAACTCACTCTGAACCGGGACTACTGACTCCACGCAAGTTTAATCGCACTGTAGGGTTCTTCAAAGGAGTAGAGCAAGTTACATCAGTCCATGCTGGGTCTGTATGCTGTAGTCTGATGGTGAGATGCGTGGGCTAGAAAAAGCAAACAACATCAATCCTTAGTAATGATCCCAAATCGGGAAGTCTGGCACCAAGTTTAATTTTAACACAAGGTCTGGACATGGATAAACTACTCCCAAGTCGCCATATATGTTAGCCAAGCATGATAAACGTCTCTGGCAGAGTTTTTATTTTGCATTTTGTTTACTTGCTCTGTTTAGAGTTGGGGGAGGGGAATTCATGCATTTATCCCTTTTTACCTGAAACAGATATGTGTTTGTCATCTACAAGCTGATATTTGTTTGCAAGGAAAGTGAATATACTCCATATAGATTAATTTTTTCCTTTATCTCTTTAGATTCTTATCTGACCCTTTCCCTTTCTGCTCTTCTGTGATTCTCTCTCTCACTTTCGACTTAAGTCCCAATTAAACATTTAATTTATGACATATCACATGACCTGCTTAATCTCACTATTTTTTGTTCAATATGATTCTACAAAACATACGCCCATCTTTTTTTTTCTCTGTAATCTGTACCCTCTTTACTACTTTACAATGTTATTACCTCTTTTTACTCTTTGAA
Source organism: Lytechinus variegatus (assembly GCF_018143015.1). Taxonomy (NCBI): domain Eukaryota; kingdom Metazoa; phylum Echinodermata; class Echinoidea; order Temnopleuroida; family Toxopneustidae; genus Lytechinus; species Lytechinus variegatus. The sequence continues at coordinate 397,922 of NC_054755.1, read as the reverse complement.
AATTGTTGTCTAATCTCCACTCTCTCTCTCCGTGTTGCGCCCTCTCTGTTCTCTTTCTATTTCTCTCTTTCTGTCTTGATCTCTCCCCATCTCTCCCCTTTTCTTTCTTGATCTCTTTATCTCTCCCTCTTTCTTTTCTGATCTCCCCTCTCTCTTCTCTAACCCACCTCTCCATCTCTCACTCTTTCTCTTCTTCATATTTTTTCTACTTCTCTAAAATGTTTAATATATCTACATTTAATTCATGACACACTATAACCAGAAGACAGACATTAGTTTTTTTTTGTTTGACTGTAGAGTGCAACAGTTAATTCTTTTTTGTGTGTGTATTTATTATTTTATTTATATTCATAATGCATTTGAAGATACATATACAAAATATAAGACAAAAATAATTACTTTGTATAATAATGTGAACATAGAGAAGTCAAAAATAACAATGTAATATTGTATAATATGCAATATGTTACATGCATAAAATGTATGATCGCAACAAAAGCACACAGGATGTATGCTGAAATGATATAAAGATAAGGAAAACATTTCCCTAGGACAAAGAGGGAAATTTAAGAAAATAACATAAAACAAGTAAACCAATCAAAAAGCTGGTCCAATGATAATCCGTTAATGTCTGATGCAGATCGTTGTGTGCATTTGAGGGAAGATACTAATGTAAATCCATAAGTTTCCAATCATCAGAAAATAATTTTTTTAAATCATGAGTAACCCTATCTTGACAAACATTCTTAATCATCTCATCTCCACCCTTAAACAGTCATTGGAGTGAGTTTGTATGGTCAATGATTTGACCATAATTTTATGTTTGGATGACTAATTCATAATAAAAATTCACCCAAGCTTGGTGTAATGATTACCATTGAATGAAATTTCTTAATACTGATGCCAATTTCATTGTTTTAGATTACATCATTCATACTTAGTTCATGTATACATATGAAAGATTATATCTGCAATGGTATAAACATTCGTGAAGTAGGAATGAAAAGAATGAAGATGAAATCAAACCCCAAATAGTTCAGAATGTTGAGAACTTTTTTTCCTTTGTTTCCATGGATACATTTTTTGCCTTTTGCAAAAGTCTGGTAATACACTGATCTGTTGAAGACCAAGGCATTTTAACATAAAAGCTTGTGATCAGTTAGCAATATGACACAACAAATCTGATTGGATACATGTGACTCTTTTGAACAAAATACACATACAACAATGATCCTAATTGGGCATTGCAACTTTGCCAACTGATCACTGCTTTTGTGGTTTTGAGCAAATGATGGGAAACTTTGGTTTTGTCAACTTTCCAGCTCTAAATGGAGAATAAATCTAGCAAGAATTTGACAAACTTCCTACGAGTAATGTTAAGATTGTCACAATCACTTGTTATTGGGAATAATTGTCTCGAGAGCTGATATTAATTAGATTAGTTTAGAGTGTGCGTGTAGAGATATTTTTTTCACATTCAAAGTTGAATACTCTAGTGAAAACCCCATACAAAAGTTGCAAATCATGTACAAGTTAATGACGACAATATTCAAAATAAGAAGAAATAAATTTCCAAGAAGACTCGTCTTCTCTGTTCCACACAAATACTGTTCGGCATCTGGACTGTACAGGTACTTTTAAACTAAAAAGGAATTTCTGAAAACAATTCAGAAAATTTCTAACAGAGGCACCCCCCCCATCCTCCAAAGACTAAGCCAAAACGATTCGTACATGCATATAATACCAAGCACAATAACTGAATAAATATATTCTATGCTCAATACTTCATGTAAGAATACACGTTTGGAAGAGAAAAGACGAAACAATCAAAATCCTTATTGAAAAAAAAAGAGACAAAAATTCAGCCACTTTTGTATATTTCATGTGTCCTAATAAGAGAGGAAAAAATAAAAGACATACATTTTTTGTAACATAAGACATCCACATAAACGTATGTATGCCTATAGTAGACTCGTGAAGAAGACTTGCATAGTTATATCATGAATGTATGAAATAGCTTTATATGAATATATCTCTATGTACAAGGCATTCATGGCTCAATACATCTAAAACCTATGATCAAGCTGCTAGCTTCCTAAAATATTGTTTTAGAAAGAGAGAGAGAAGAAAAGATATTTTCAAACATGTATGTAAACTACTAGAAGTTACATTGCATATGCAATACATCCATAAGAATAACTCTTTGTGTACATACAGAAATTATTCAGTCCCATGTATGCATTTCTTTGTATTGTTATGCATTAGATATGGAAAGAAAATTCTGTGGTTATGGAACTTACAAACAAGATATATAGGTGGTACTATGTTCCTGTAAAATATTGGGTTGAAACTTCAATATTCATATTTCTTAACATTAGCATCCCAATCAGTTTTTACGTCTCGATTTGTTGATTGTGAATTCTTAGGACAAGAGATTGGGGTAATTTTAGGGAAGATTCCAAACTTGTCAAAAAAATGAAACTAGTTACAAGAGAGAAGAGGAAGGGAAGGAAAAGACTTGCAAATTGTCCTCTACGATATTACAGATGATCTGATTGGATGACTATTCTTGGAAGAAACATTGACCAATGCTTCTCAAAATTAATGAGAATTCAATATCTAATGTGATGCATCAGAAAGAAATTCAATGTTTTGACTAGAATTTAAAGCTTGTGTATAGTTTTGGTAAATCCACCAAAATGCACCTATCACTATTCCAATTCATTGCTAGCTAATATGAATGGATATGCCCTATAACAGTTATGATGTGGAGGATATGAAATGAAAATGTATTTTACAGGATAAATTTTGCGATTTTACATGGAAATTTAACTTGATCGGGTCACCCGATCAAATTAAAATATCTGTGTGTTTTTGTCTTTCAATTAAATCCTATTTCAAATCATGTAATTGGCTGAAACTTTCAAGATATGTTCTTTGTCTGTAACTTTTGGATATCTAATCACTAAATTTATAAGATAAGTGCTTGAATGCCCATTTTTTAATTTAAAACAAGCATCGCCGAGAGAGGGCGCTATATATCCAAGATTTGAATATTTGAAATTTTCTCAGAGAAGTGCAGTTGGAAAAATATCTGAAGGTCTCTACGCTTCAGTAAGACTGTCATATTAGATGATTTTCGATTATCAATCACATTATTGACCCTTTACCAAAGCTATACACATGCTTTAAAATAGTTTTAAAGTAGTAGTTCATGCATCCTAAGTACCTCTGACTCACATAGCCAGATATGTCTTAAAAGAAAATGGAATGATTTTTCATGATCCGTTGAAATCCTACAAGAGTGGTTAAGATGGGACTAGTTGGTACTGAAATGACATTGAGAGACCCAGTGTTGGAAGTGCACGGTCCGAGGTAACACCGATTCAGAGGTGTACGGACTCTTCAAATCAATGCATCCAGCAATCTCACTTCAAACGGATGATGAAAAGAGGTAATGATTCTAATTTGACTATATATTACAGAAAAAAAATAATGCTAGTCTGTTAGAAACATGATAGCTAGTTATGTGTCTGTACACCTTGTCTGGACAGAGAGCCATTTCACATTACAAAAAAATATCTAAATGTATTTAAAAAAAAAAAAATCCCTGATTTTTCAATTTTAATGGCATCACATTTGCCATCAAGTCATATATCTTATTAGTGGGCTAAATAAATACATGTATACAAGTCAAAATTTCACATAATATATCATATACATGTATGAATCACATAATTGATTTGACATGAAGCAAGATAGACATTGATAATCACATATCAGGATCAATCTAACTTTGAAAAGAGAGTAAATAGACATTACTGCATTCAGAGCAAGAAAGATGTCAACTGTTAACCCATATGAGCTAATACTTTCAGACTCCTGATAAAGATGGTAATAGTATAGAAAAGATAAGACAAAAGAGAGAGAGAGAGGGTGAAATAATAAATTGTATAAAGAAAAGATCAAATACTTGAGAGCGGGGGGTGTTGAGAGGAGGCGAAAACGAGAGATAAAGAGAGGGGAAGGGTTGGGGGCAACCAAAAATGATAGTTCAAGGAAAATAAAGAGTATAGTGAGAGATTGGGGGGGGGGGGGAGAAATAGACAGTACAGGGAAAGAAAGAGGACAGAAAAAACATGAAAAGGGACATCTTCCAAAACTGGTGACAATTTAAACATAAAGTGTGCATACATACATCACGATCCATACTCGATAATAAAGACATTTTATGTCTATCACAGAATATATAATAATGGCAGTGACTTTACAAGCATAAACCATATGAGGGTAGTAACATACATAATGAATTTAAATAACAAAAACACGATTGTCACGCTGCCAGTCACAAATCTGACATTTGAGAGAAAATAAATTCTTTATCGATACCCTTAATGTTGTCTTTTAATGATTCAAAGAACAATATTTTGCATTGTTCAAAACCGAGTTCATATGTTGATAGGTTGTTTGATTCTCGAATGTCAAAGTGATGACAATCAAGCACTTTTCTTAGCAGATTCCTGAATTTGTCTTTTCAGCCGATTTATCAAAAAACAAAAACCAAGAAATCTGATTCTAAACTTCCTCCCCGGATCTGTAATGTCGTCAATGGTCATAACTTTTTCTCTTTTGCATCACATATTTTTTCCTGCAAAAAATATTTATAAGTACATGAATGTATATGAATACAAATTAAATAAAAGATAACTTTACAGTGAAAAAATTTCTTTGTACAGAGAAGAGCTGATCTATCTGATCATATATAATAAATACTGTTTAGACATTTCAGTAGTGCTACAACAACAAAAAAGGCAACACTTGTAAAATATGAGAGAGAGAGAAAAAAAATAATGCTTGAATGTTATCCTTTCTCGGGGGACTATCATCTTTGGATGACATGACATAAGCAGAGTATCGTGAGGAGAGTGAGGATGAGATAGGAGCCAACCAGTCTTTCAGCTGCACTGTTTCCTTGTGGTCTGGAAGGCTCTTCAATGAGGTTAGGATCTGATGTATGTGGATCCTCACTGGGTAATACTGTATAGGGAAAACATGAAAAATACATCAATATTAAATCTAATTTTAACTTTATTTCACAAGCCAAGGAAAAACAATATGAATACAAAATACACATTGTAATATTGTATACATGTAGAGCATAAAATATATTAGCAGAAAAAAGCAGCTCATTATTGATTTAATACAATAAAACATTTATATATTTCAGCAAAAATACACAGATTCAAAGCCTTCATTTGCTGCAAAACACTCCCCATGAATTACCTTTGGACTTGACACAAACTGTCACAATGTAGAAAATAACCCATCTAAAAACTTATGCAGTTGCCCTATTATTGCTACGGTAATTAGCAGAAATGAAATGTTAATCTTACCTGTATTAATTTTGATTTTAATATCAGGAGTCTGGATGTCAACGGCCACGTTAGCTCCGCCTCCAATGCTCGATAGCGCTTGTAGTTTTACAACGTATCTCGCTCCGGCCGTCAAGTTTCTGATCACATACCATCTTTGAGTCTAAGAAGAAAGATAAAAAGGCGTTGATTAGAAATTGGCTCAACATTTTGAAGTTCAGAACCTTGACTTTGATTCATATAATGAAGTTAACTGCAAGGTTAGTGATGGAAAGAAGCCCTTGCATGCTTGCACACAAGAATCTCAACAATCCAATTCATTCCTTCCTGTGTTCTAACAAAACAATTTATAGTCAGCAATCTGAGATAAAAGCTTTGTTCTTAAGGTTAGCCATCAACAAATTGCTGGGCACCTAATGAGATAATTCATAAGAAGTATCATGACCCTTCCCCCACCCCCATCCACAGGTTAAGGTGATACTTACTTCCCTGTAGCATCCAAGAAGTAATACGAGTACCATTGGATGCCTTCCCAATCCAACTTCTTCAACCCACCCTAAGGGGGTAACTAGGACAGGTTTGACCTTGGCCCAGCAGATTCAGTAACCACTAAGACCCCCCCTCCCAATCTCTCATCCACCCCACCCTAAGGGGTAAAGCAGATACCTACCTCCCTGAGAAGTGGTGGGTAACGCAGTATTGGGTAGTCACGACGATGGTTTGACCTTGGCCCAGTAAATCCGGTATCCGCTAAGAACACCCCCCCCTCCCCTTCCATCGATCTCTCCCTCCCACCTGTCCCTATTAAAGCTAACGGGGTAAAGCAGATACCTACCTCCCTGAGCAGTGTGGATATGAACTCTTCTCTCTCAATGGTGGGTAGTGCTGCATGGGGTAGTCCCGACGATGGTTTGACCTTGGCCCAGTAAATCCAGTATCCGCTAAGAACCCCCCTTCCACAACCCATCTCTCCCCCCACCTGTCCCTATTAAAGCTAACGGGGTAAAGCAGATACCTACCTCCCTGAGCACTGTTGATATAAACTCTTCTCTCTCAATGGTGGGTAGTGCTGCATGGGGTAGTCCCGACGATGGTTTGACCTTGGCCCAGTAAATCCAGTATCCGCTAAGAACCCCCTTCCACAACCCATCTCTCCCCCCACCTGTCCCTATTAAAGCTAAGGGGGTAAAGCAGATACCTACCTCCCTGAGCAATGTTGATATAAACTCTTCTCTCTCAATGGTGGGTAGTGCTGCATGGGGTAGTCCCGACGATGGTTTGACCTTGGCCCAGTAAATCCGGTATCCGCTAAGAACCCCCCTTCCACAACCCATCTCTCCCCCCCCCCACCTGTCCCTATTAAAGCTAAGGGGGTAAAGCAGATACCTACCTCCCTGAGCAATGTTGATATAAACTCTTCTCTCTCAATGGTGGGTAGTGCTGCATGGGGTAGTCCCGACGATGGTTTGACTTTGGCCCAGTAGATCCGGTATCCACTGAGAGGATACTGGGACCGGGTCGGAGGGGCCCAGGTGAAGTTAGCACTCACGGTCTCCCCGATACCGTAGGTGTAGGACATGTTGATGGGAGCGCTTGGGATATCAGGTACTGCAGAGAAAATAACAAAAAAAAGGAATATATGATCAATAAATTGTGAATCATGAAAAAAATCAACTTTGGAGGGTTGTTTAATATGAATAATAACAAAATGATATTTAGTTTTTGTATAGTGCAAATCACTTTCTCATCTAACATCTCTTTACTCCTTGTGTTTCCAAATACACATTTTTGAATGAAATTAACATAATTGCTCATAAGACATTCACAAATAAACTTGAAAGTATTCACTTTCTTGCATTATGAAGGGGGGAAAAATGGGAAATAATTCCTATTTTCAATGTTGATTAGAGATTTTCATCATTGGTGTAGAAATTTCGACAAAGTATTGGCCAGTTCTATGGAAAAATACTGTCACACAATTGACCAATTTGTAAAGTAGTCACCTACAAGAAAGACAATGAATCGCTATGCAATTATCAGGAAATTTATTCCTTAAACACAACAAAATAAGAACTCCAAATTCCTCTACATTACTAATTACTCTTGTTGCCATTGGTTACATGTTGAGAAAAACAAGCTCCACACTTTTGACTTTTATGCAAATCCTAAGCAATCTAGACTGCATGATTATCACATCCCCCTTTGAGACCTCTTCTATAACAATCCCATTCTAAGTATCTCCTGGCCTTCTCATTAACCCCTACAATCCCTTAACTACCTATCTCCCTCTGCTTCCTATCTGCACCGTCTTGGGTTTAGCATTCAAAGTGTTAATGACCCAATCCCATCATCCAGTCCATTTACTTCATTGTAAAACGTTGATGTGGTTCCTTTCTAAGGTTCTACGAAAAACAGGCCCGATTTCCTCCGAGAATAGTCACAACGGAATAAAACCTGGACACCGCGTCACTTGTAGGGATTACCTCGCCCCTTTCTTCTACCCTCCTACCTATAGCAGTTAAAGGCTTTCTATGGATCTATATTGATCACTATTTCCTCTTCAAATTGAAAATAACATTATATCCCATTTCATAAAGTTCTGAAATAAAACCAACAGTGGATAAGCAAAGAGAAGTGAACTAAAACAGAAATTACAGAAGATATTCATCTTGCAAATGACTTTACTGCTTACTGTATTGGTTAAAGTGAACTTTGACCGTAATATTAATGGGCTTAGTTTGTTACGTAATATCCCCCCCCAAAAAAAAAAAAAATTAATAAAGACAAAAATACATGTTTGCCCTTACACTAATTTGGAACCACATGTCATGAAGACTTACAACTTTTATAACTTTGCCAGTATTGTACTTCTATTGAAACCTTGATTTTGATTGGCTACTGGGCCCTGTTAACATGGTAATTGACAAAATGGAAAAGTTACAACATGGCTATAACTCTTTAACAGGCTGCTGGTTTATTTATTAGTTAAAATCTGAAAAAATTGTCAGTTTTACTCCTTCCCATCACCCATATCCAAATCACCCGCTATGTTGGGTTGGGTATGGCAGTACCTGACCCGTAAACCCCACCCCTGACGGACTAGGCTATCTTAACATGGGGTATGGACATCAACAATAGTTGGATCAGGAGTGCATAGTGGAAGGCAAGCTAAGGAGATTATTTTGGAAAGAGGATAGATGGTATTAAAAATCCTGCAAGAACTCTTCTCCTATTAACAATGCAAGGCACTGCATGGAACTTTGAGCATTGCATGGACGGAAGGTTCATGCGTATATATCTGTAGATGTAGTATTGCACCATTAAAGCGATTCCTTGATGACCTAATGTTCCTAGTAGCATACCGGTAACTGAATTAAACCCTTCTCTTTCCCAATGTTACGGTCACATATTCCATTCCGATCAGCGTACCATACATAGCAATAAATGGTGTGAAACCATTGGTACAGTGTTTGTAAAGGTATTTGTGACTGTAGCATAATTTGGCAATTATTATCAAGTTGGCAACAATAAAAAAAGAGATCACGGACCCATTTCATGAATGACCTACAATTATGGCAACTTCGGCATAATGCAACTACCATGGAAACCTTTATTATGACTGGTTGCAGAGCCCTGTTATCATGGAAGTTGCCATACGAAATAGGCAAAGAATTAACTACAAGTACGGATGGGTCGTGAAAGCTGCAACCAGCCCAAACCCCTCCCAACAAATGACATGTGACAACACTACCAATTTCAAAAGAATTATATGAATATCTTTTTCATCATGATATATCAATGGGATGTAAAACAACATTGGGTAGAGCCATTCTGTATTTCATGTGAGGCTGATGGTGAAAAGATTTTAAATTTGATCTGATTTGAGACACAACAACGGAGGGGTTCTAAAAGGGCACCATTCGTGTTACCACGGGAACATGGACCACTACATAGCATGTCACATCACGGGTGATAATACAAAGCTTGCTGGATCTAGCCTGTACTTCATTGTAAGAAATTAAGCTTTGAAGAGGGCAAAGCTTTCTGGAAGGTTGTTCCCTTTTAGTATCTGAATAGCATAGGTAAAATGAATGAGCTGGAGTTGGATGCATTTTCATGACACTGAAATGTCTGTCCGACTATTGTACGATTAAGATGTTCTATGCACAAGTTATCCAAACAAATGATCATGCCCACATTCCTTTTAATATATCAGACGTTGGAGGAATATCAAAACGAGAGAAAAGGCAATATGAAAGAAGGAAAAGGCGAACTTTAGAAGTAAGCGATTTGTGTGAACTGTGTACATACTAAACACACAAGTGCTCCACTACTCTGGCCACCACCCCCCCCCATTCACATGGGTGATAACTACATCCGTATCATTGCAACATTGCATAATTATACTTAAACCAACTGCTTGATTAATTATTTTGGTAGCACTTCCGTTCAACTTAGGAAAACTTTTGACTAAGAACAGGGTAAAAATACATTTTGCATATATGGTGTGAAAAATTGCTTTGACTTGGAAGATCGACTATGCAAGTTTAACTACATGTATATGTCTATTTATACATGACTTGTATGCATGTGCTGCAAGTATATTCAATGACAATTGCATAGTTTAGGAATGCATACAACAAATTCCTGCGGTTACTTGCACCTCACGATCCGAGCAAGAGATACACCGCACCATGAAAAGATTAGACAAGCACCCAACAATCGGAAGCTTGTTAGGTAACTTGTAACACTTCATGGGCAGGAATGCAGTGGGGAAAATGAAGGGGTTCGGGCGGTGGGGGGGGGGGGTGATGAAGAAGAGAAAATAGGTATCATGGATGGAAGAGATAAGTTTGGACAAGATAGAATTTTTAGAAAAGAGAGTAGAGATGGGAGAGTGGGATGGGTAGAGGATATTTTGGAAGGATGAGATGCAGGGGAAAGAGACAGGGAGTGAGGAAGATAAAAAGAGGGCATTTAGACAGGATACAGACAGAGGCCCGTATTCTGAACTCGGGATTTAAATTAAACTCTGGTTTTAAGTTTGTGGTTCAACTATGGAAAGCCAGTTGTTACAGAAATCTCTAACGGTAGAGGGTCAATGTATCAGCTCCCAAAACATTATTAACTGCCTGGGAAGGATAAGTATGACAGTTGTCTTCACCGTTAAAGAATTAATAAAGAGCACAGTAAACATGAGAAGCATTCACTGTAAACAAAATTTTGAAACGTTTGGCTTCCCATAATTTTAGCACAGAGTTAGACCATGGTCTAATTTAAACCTGTCTTCAGAATACGGGCCACAGAATGTATGATAAGCAGAGTCAAGTTGGGAGGAAGAGGGGGGTATGTTATGGAAGGAAGAGATGTGAATCAAAAAGATAGAGAGAAGGCGATGTGAGCTATCTGACTGTAAATGACAGGAGAAAGGAAGGTACAGTGGCCCTGATATAGAAAGGAGAACAGAGAAAGAGAGAATGAAGGAGTAAGGGGATGGTAGAGAAAGATAAAGATTTGAAATAGAAAGATGAAGATGGGGAAGATGAAGGCAAGGAATGAGAGATTGAGAGAAAAGAAAGAAGGGGGTGGGGGAGAGAGATATGATCATTGAGCAACAGAGTTCTCAATAGGAAGAATGGAAGGACGCTAATCCAGCCAATTGATGATTATCTCTTCTTTATACAGAGCACTCACCTTGAGGAAAAGCGGTTTAAAGTTAGAGGAAAGAAAGAAGGAGAGAAGAGTAACAAGGAAGGGATAAAAGGAGAAGGATCCAAGAAAAAACCCCACCTTAAAGTGAAAAGGAGAGTGGGGAAGTTATAGCATGAATATATGATAAGATTAGGGATCTCTACCTCGGTGTAATGGGTAACTGTTAGGATGGGGGATGGGTGGTATGCATAGCAACCGAGTCTTGGAACTCTTGTGGAAAAAGTGTATACATTGTGTGTGGGCATGCCAGGGTCCAATGACCAGTGTAATAATATACATGTATCTGTAAAGCACTTTGAAGAGTTGTTCTGATGTATTTAGTGCAATATAAAAACGGAATATTATCATTTTCTTTGAGAGTAACATGAAGAGTGAGAGAGAGAGGAGAGGGAGAGATATATATGCCAGGTATTCTACCAATGTAATGGCATTTTTTTAATGAATATGCTTCTTCTGAAGGCAATTTCACTTTTCAGTTTAAATACGGTAGAATGGTAAATGAATTTAATATTTTTCTTTTAGATAACTGGCAATTGGCCGAGTAGATTACTGCATTTATTCTGAGTGACCCCCATCCATGTCCACACTAAGTATAAGATTAGAATCACAGCGTTCTGAGGCGTGAGAAACAGGCCGGATTTTGAAAAATGCTTATCGATGTTCATCAGTGAATATTATATAAATGCGGCACTATCATGTATACGAAATAGCATGAAAGAGGGGAAGAGAAAAAGAAAGAGGGAAAGAAAGAGAGAGGTGGAGGTGAAGAAGTTTAGAGAGAAAGACTTGGAGAGTTTACAAAAGGCATAATCCATGTCTGTATTCTAAAGGTAAAGAGGTGAAATCTGGACTAATCTCCTACTTAATACCCCTACTCTTAGAAATCACAGCCCTTTGTCCAAACCAAGAGGATATTGGCCCTAGGGGCCGTCACCTACGTCCAATTGAAAAAAAGAGAAAAATTTAAAGCCCTCAACCTGGGTTACTAATCGCCCCCCCCCCCCTTCTTACTTCCATCCCCAAAAGAGGTACTTCCACTACCCCTGACTCAAGATGTAGTTTTCCTTATTCAAGGAATTACTGATCTCTGATTTACAGATGTATCCCTATAGCACCTGATCCTTCCATTCGGTCCATCCTTAAATACTAATGACCCTCTTATTGCATTCTAACTGTGATTGGGTGTGGGGAAGGGGGATGGTGGCTTTAGATGAATGCCAGACATTTAAAGCAAGATTATCTCTTTTATTTCTTAAAAATGATGGGGTTTTTCATAGATTTTCAGTCTTCCTTTTTTAACCAAAGAAATTGAAATAAAAAGGCATATTAAAAGGGAAGTTTAAAAAGGGATATCTAAAAACAGATGGTTAAAATAGACATAAAAAGGGCTATTAAAAGGGATATATAAAGGATATTAAAAAAAGGGATTTAAAGGAGATATCAGAAAGTAGAGAATGGGTCGACGGGTAGGTCAAGGGGTTTGACCAGATAATCCTTTTCTTAAATGAAATATTGAGAAAAAAAATAGCATGCAGGATAATGTTATCTTTGGTAATTAAACAATTTTAGATGTTTAATAATTAAGCAGGTATGTAAATTATCAAAAATTAGGATAAAAAACATTCCACTCAACAAATGACATGAATCATACTTTAGTTTATTGCCCAGGAATGGGTGATGTTACAAAGTAATGACTACTCCACAAGTTTGAACACTTGCGAGTATGATGAGACTTTCCCAAAATATGCTTTTGTACAACTGACCATGTCCTTTTCGTTATGCGAGTTACCGAAATTCAACGATTCAAGAATTCAGACATGTTCATCCTTTATTTTTCTTTTTGGATTCATTTTATTGGTGTATGTCTACCAAGGAATAACCCTGCTATTTATATACTTTTTTGTAAATCTTGTGAACTTACTTGGTGTAGGACAGGTTGGCCTTGGCCCTCTGGAGATGACCTCTGTACAGGGAGGGGTCAAGATCTGGATGGTTGAATCAAACGGACCCCAACCATGGTCATAAACCGGTCTCACCCAGACTTCATACGTACAGTCAAATGATAGATCATACAGCTCGAATGATGTGTCCTGTGAAAGATAAAGATATAGAAATATATTAATACTTAATATGCTTTAATTTGACTCTATAGGGAGTCATGTGCATCATTTGGTGCTGACTGGTTTGTCAGGGACCGGTTTTACAAAGTACTAGTAACTGTTGTAACTTTGCCATTATGGCAAATAACATGGTAACTTGCCTCAACAGCCAATCAGAATCAAGGTTTTATAGTCTTTCTGAAACAGGCCCCATGTGTGTTAGGAGAATAGTAACGATGAAAACTCTTGATAGCAGCAGTCTTGCTACCCAGAAAGGGGGGGGGTTGCAGATTTTCAAGTGACAAGAAAAAAAGAAAGAAAGAAGAAAACAACAGGAAAGAAATCTATTACTTGCTTGTAACAATATACAGTGTACCTTTATTTTTGGTTTTTAGAATATAACAAACCACCAGTAAGGGATAAAAACCCTTATAAAACTCATCATTGAGTCACGCGTTTCACACCCCCCCCCCCACCCGCAAACCCAAATAAACCTTGAATCACCTGTTTGAAAGCTAGACGATATTGACTTTCTAAAGCCTATGTTACCATTCTTCAAACTCTATTGGGGGGGAGTCAATTCTGCTATGGTGAACAAGTTGGATTGGTTCATTACACAGGATTTTTGTTTCTCCAAAGGTTCAGAGACATTTACTTTACTGGCAGTAATTTTATAACAAAGTGCTATTTCACACGGTAACAATCAATCTGACAGATAATTTATGAGATAACTACATGTTGTATATACTACATGTCAACCATCATGCATGTACATGCTCAATATCTAGTCTCTATTATAAGTCAAAGCATGCAGTCTTTGTATGAATATTTTCCTGCACTGTATAATACAGGATTTATAAAGCGCCCTCATTATACAGTCATTGCATATTCAGAGGTGCACTCATTAAAAAAATAATAATCCAAGCTTAAAAAAAAAGCTAGAATAATTAAAGGCACAGATAATATAGTCTTCACAAATATAACAATGGCCTAATAATTGGTAGTGAAAAGTTTGTTTGGTAGTTTGACCTGGGGCGTTTAGCAGAGACAACTGAAAAAAGGCAAGTGCAGCTCCCTCGTGCACGCTTTTCATTGGTTGAAAATAGAGTTGTTTCTTGGCTGCTACGGACCCCAGTTCATATGCTACCATCACATGCAAAAACAGTGTATTCATTAACTTCTGTCTTTTTCATCACAGTACTTTTAAGTTTTTGTGACCATATTTTCATCTCAGCAAATGTGCATTCAGGATAAAGAAATAGATTATGTATTGTGATATGAAGTGGTACACAGCAAATTATCACTATTTAGAATAGTGTTTAGGTACAGTGTGAACACTTCATCAGAAAGCACAGCAATTCAAATGTGAACACCTATACCAACACAAGTGCCAAATTATAAAATTGACATTTTAGAAATATTGTGAAATTAAAAGCAGTCTACAACTTACAAGCCAATTCAAAAGTAATCAAGTCTGAACATCTTCCTTATAATATTTCTTACTATATCTTTCTCATATCTAATATTTCATATTCTTTGATATTTAAATAGTGCAGATCTTAATCAATAATCAAAGAACTGAATAATACCAGTTAATTGAAGAATAGTTCATGCACCAAATAAAAATCTATGGAAAAAAAGGATGCATGATTTTTTTAAAATAAATGCAATATTCATGCTTAAGCAATATTCCATAAACAGAAAACATGCATACAAGCTGTGGTTTCACATATGCATGTATCTGCATATAAATCTTTGAATAAAACAGGTATGATTTTCACACCAAGGCTACAACAAAATAAATGGGTTTATTTCAAGGAAATCAATTCCTCCTCAGAATGATATATGCCAAATAGTCATTATGTGTATATATAATAGGACATTTCAAACAATTTTCTGATATCGTCATTGGTTGTAAAGAAAACCTGCCAACTGATGTCAATCTGATTAATACTGGAATTAAAATTAATGGTCAGAATAAAAACAAGGAGTGAAATTTGTCTCTATGGTTGAATTTCGATCAGTTCAGGGACCTGTTAAAAAGCAATCATTGTAGATTCTTTTTTACGATTTCGTTAACCATAATGCATAATTAATCATGAAAATAAAGCACAAGACTAATTGCTAACTTTTTTGTTACGGGGCCCAGATGAAGATATACACCAAACCCAAATGTAAGGTATGGCAAGCTATATCTAGGTGTGCTTTATAAAATGTAAAAATGAGCAATGAATATAAATCTAATGAGAATGCATGAAGATTGTTAACATTTTGAATTGGATTATGTGCAATCAGCTTTAAACTCTAATCTTCATGTCGAAATTTTAAGCGCCTTAACCAAATCCTATATATCCCTGCGCATAGCGATGTCTCTTCCTGTTAAAAAAGTCCTAAGACTTCCAAAGTTTTTAAATCTTAGTTTCAGACATTTTTATCTCTTCTCTCTTCATCTATTCTCTTCTCATCCCTTGTCCCTCTCTTTCTTGCTACCCCCTATCTTTAACTCTTTTCTAATATGCAATGTAATGTTCATGCTTAACATCTAGTTCATCAATCATATTACTATTAGCAACATGCTGTAGTAAATGCTAATACATGTAAATCACTTTGGTGTTAGTACATTGCATGCTAAACTGATTATTTATACAGATATCACAATGATGCACAACATTTCTACAAGTTCCTCAAATAAAAAGTAAAAATGTCTGAGAAATAAGATCTGATTTGATAGGGTGGTTGGTATGATTGGCTGAGCCCATATTTGTTGATATATTATGGGCATTGCCATTACTTTTCATAGAGTCTGGTATTGGCGAATTGTCATCTACATCCCATGAAAGCTCAAGTCAAGACAGACCAACTTCAATTATTAATTGTGCACAACATAAAAAAAATGTATTATGCTTTGATATGCAAGATGAAATCCACTTCATTTGGTAGATTGTATGATGTCACAATGGGTGATCACAAGATCAGGAGTTGGAAGACTCCTAAGTGTATTTCACAAAGATTTAAGTATGACTTAGAGTCACACTTAAATGCCTAGTTGAGTGCGTTGTAAAAAGCATGGCCGCATTGGTCAGACCATGCCAAGAGGCCATGCACTACTGCGTATTGATAAATAAGACTGTGCATCTCATATCGTGTACGCGTCAGGATTGAAGTGCGACTCTAAGCCATACTTAAATCTTTATGAATCTTGAATCTTTATAAAACACCTCCCAGATCAAGTCCAAAACCGAGATCTAGAAAACATACCAAAGTTAAACGACAAAATCAGTGTATATAGTATAAAAACTTTGCCCTAGAAATGAAACATTTGATCAGATTATCTTTGAATGCACGTCAACAGGCTTCAGGTGCGATGATATCATATTCAAATCTCTTCCAATTTCCGATCATTTGGCCCCTGTATGAAAACACATAAAATCACCATTGCTCCCATTCAGCGTTTCAGGTCTATTCATGGTTTATGAGTTTTAATTCTAAAGGAGTCTCAACAAGTCTATTCTGCCAAACGACTATCAATTTTGATTAATGCCTCGATACATGAGTCAGTCCGTCTAGTCTATCATATCGAAATCATTAACAGTTCATTGCCATGGGCGCCATGCCAAAGAAAATATACAAAAGATTGCATGGTCTAATAGAAGCAAATATATCTTTCCTTCCATTATAAGTATTTCATACATTGCAAAAAAAAACCAAAGCAAAATGTAAAAGTACTCAGAGATACCCATATGAAAGGAATATCTTTAATAGTTTAGAATTTAGAAAAGCAGACACATATAAAACAGGAGACAAATTCATTATTCACTCTTCTGACTACTCCCTCATCCCCCCACCTTACACAAATAGGTTTCACAAAAATCTAAACACAGTTCTCCGCACAGGAAGACATTCTTTTCCCCACAAACATGAAATTTTACTCATTTTGGTAGGTTTTCACTTGTGAGCCATTTTTGTTGTGATTTTTGTTGAGTTCACAGGTGTTACTCTCTTATTGGCAAGGTTAGAAAATTCAAATATGAAGAAACTATTTTTTTTTACAGCTGAAAACACTGATTTTAAATTATCCCTCCACATCATATGTAAACTGGCTTTAGTACAAGAAGGGCATTAATCAAAGAAAACAGCTTGAACTAAAAAAAGACTTTCTGGAACCAAGGAGGTGGGGGCTTAGCATCAAATCCAGAAGGTATTAAAAAGGGATTATAAATGGATAAAGAAAACTAGATCATTTATGTCATTTCAACCAAATGACAATCTCACAGGAATACAAAATAGAATTAAATTACTTTTTTGAGGTATTTAGTCTTTACTATTCAGACTCTAATATATGCCATGGATTGTCAGACCTTCATAAGTATGGAACTCACAGATATGATGAAATTTTGGTTCACAGCCCCCACCCCTAGTACAATGTTAAGAAATGCATTGAAAGGATTGTACTTAAATTAAATGGCATTCCTCTTTTTATTAACAATATAATAATCATAATTTTCATTTTAAAAGAAAAGCAATAATTCAAAGTCTCTTTTCACTAAGTCTACCTGTGCGAATTTATCCATTGAATATTGGGAGATTTGAAAGAGCGCTCTCATAGAAAGGGATTACAGGCTTAATACAACAGGATTAAGCCTGCTCAAAAGGGCTTCTTCAGAGGAGCACAGACCAGGCAATGGAAAAAGCCCCTCAGGGTATGAAGTAGAGAGATCTGGATCTATTCATCCTTAATTCACGGAGCAGAACATTAATAGAGTAATGGCAAGGATTTAGATGCAATATTCTTTGATGCAGCTTTAGATGGGGCTGAAGGTCGGTTGTCTTGAATACCATGTCACGATACCCCAGCCTTTGCTGTTTCACCCATGCTTGTTCCACCCATTCTTTTCTTCCAAGGGTTTTTTTTTATGGGTGGGGGCTGAGCAAACACCGCCTGACAGCCCATATAATCAAATCTTAAGCACCGTGGAATATGCTTTATCGATTGATATTTCAATCATTCTTTTTCTTCTGACTACCGTTAAGCTGTGACATGACGAACAGGTGACTGGTTCCATGGTTATCTTAGAGCTTAGCTTTTATTTTCCCACAGTATTAAACCATCCTCTTTAACATAAATCCATTCATTCTTTTAAACTTCTTCTTTATTGCATTTTTAACTGCCTACCAGAATATATAATTCCTAAGGACACATGCATGCAGTTTCATGATTAAAATTCTACCATTTTTGTTTCTCTCTTTTAGAGAGAGGGGGGGGGGGCATCTGGTAGTATCTTAAAACGATGAAATTAATGAAGAAAAAGTAAAATTACATGTAGTACTCCAACTAGGAAAGATTGCAAGGATTCCATAACTTCATTCATATTTTAATATATATACATCATAGAAAGCCACCCAAAAATTGATTTAAAAAAAAATATTTTGGGGGGCTACTTCTCACAACTTGCTGCCTAAATCTGCACCATTGGATAAGCTTTGATATTGCAATGAATGGGAATTTTCCAGGGCTCTTTTGAGCATTTAAGGGGGGGGGGGGGCAAATCACCCTCAGCCCCCATGCAATTTTTTTTTACCTGTAGAGGGCATTAAATTACAGAAGTCTTTATTTGAGATTTCTAGAACAGTGAGTGATAACAAATGATTCTTTATCAAGAGATGCTTTGTTTTTAATGACCTCATTATTAATGGACTCCTTGTCTTCTAAATATTTATGTAATTCTCTTATTCAATCTACCCCTAATCTGTATTTTTTTTAAAAATGTGTTCAAATATAAAGAGGTAGGATAGATCAATTCATAACATATACATGTTGTACATGTAAGGTTACTTAAATACAGGATAGCCTATCAGATACAACATCACAGAATGATACTCGATATTTGCAAGACAAAAATATGCATCAACATGGATTAGATATTTGATGAAGAGATAAATGAAGAAATAACAGGGGTAAAAGTGAACTAGGACAAAATGTTTTAAAAATTCACAAAGTTACTTCAACATTACGAGATACAATACTTGTTCGCCACTAGGAGGGGAGTGTGAAAATCAACTCAGTCCCGTTGGAAACGGTCTCACACTTTGCTAATTGTCTTCTATTTATATTACTCATTGTAACTTTGGAAATAGACAAAAATTCAAAGAGAATATTATGTAATCAAATGAAAAAGTGGTGTGAAAAAAATAAAAACAATGAAGAATAGTGGTTAATTGCCAAAATGCATCGCAATTAAGAATCCTAAAGGCACGTATTGTCGAGTCCCTTGATACTCTCTGTACAGAGTTACATGTATTCCTTTTTTTTACAGCTGAAAAAAATATAACTGGCATGCAAGATGCTAAGTTATCGTAATAATAGAATCTATCTTTTTTGCGAAGGTTAGTGGTTAGAATACTACCACAGCATTCAATGTGAGTATGAACAGCAGAAATCCTCTATCAAGAAACATAAAATACTAATAAAAATAGGGAAGGAGATTTTCCGTATTCAAAATTTAAGAGATCCCATATGGAATAAAATTACAGAGAAGACCTAGTTTGTCTATTATCCATGTATGATTTATACATAAAATGCATGCAGAAATGTAGATGCAGTAATAATTTTCTTGGATTGCATGCAAATGAAGGTGATAATGAATGCACATGCAAAAAACTGAATTGTTTGGGGTACATGTAGCTCCCTGGTTGGTACATGTTTTATATATACAAAGGTTTAGATTGCTTTTACCCAGTTATCTCTCAAAACAAAGATAAGAAAATTGAACGCAAGGAGTAATTGATAAATAAACATTAAAGTTCAACGGGAGAGCACTTCAAAATCCTCTCTTTTCTGAGACGTTTCTCAAGTAAAGCTCTTTTTATTTCTAATTAGTTATTTTGAACCCCCACCCCCTTCGTGTACAGAGCCTTGAAGATTGGGATGGACATGCATTTATGTCTCTTTACTAGTAATCAATGTCTGCTGGCAATAGATCTATGTCACTTAAACATTTTTTTTTCATCTTCTGTGCTAAACTTGGTATACGGCAAGAACAAGAGAAAAATATGTATTCAAAAGTAACCATTTTGACAATGGTATGGATAAAGGGGGGGGGGTGTTAGGTGCATGCCACTCTGTGGGTAGGGGTGGTTGAAGGGTGAGAGTGGGAGACCAACGTGCAGGAATCCTCAGGCAAACAGGCACAACCTGTAGGGATGAAGGATCGGGAGGAGAGGGGGAAACTTACGTGTGTGGTCGCTGCTTTCTGACGATAAGGCGTATAAATGTCATTGCTTAAAAAGCCCTTTCTCCCCCGAAGCAGATAGAGAAATGATTTGAATGAATAAAGAAAGCATTTGTAGATAAACAAGGTAAAATTCAACTTGAGAAAATTAGATATGATGAACGCAGATAATACATCGAGATATTGTTAGAAAAGAGTCAATCTTCTAAAGAAATACATATGTAAATTGAATGTAAATCATTGTTAGATAGACATCAAAAGAGAGCAATGAAGAATTTACAAAGAAGTATCTCATTTCTATGATGGAATATAATTCTACAGGCTAATCGATAGAAGAGAGGAAAATTAATTTTAAAAGAGAGGAAAAGAATAAATGATTGCCTTTTTTTGCAACATATCAATGAAAGAAAAAGTAAATCAAATTTGTGAATAATTATTGTTATACATCTGATGAAATTAATACACTGACACTCCCATATATTTTTTCCTTAATCATTCCTGCAAAAAAAATGAAATTATTAACTTGACATGTAAATAATTTTGTCCCTTTCTTTCACTTTTTCCACAGCAATGAGAAGAAACAATCACACCCACAAAAATAGAAAGGAAAAAAAAGAGAAAAAAAGAAGAAAATAAGGAAGAAACTAAGAAAGAAAAGGAGACATGAAAGAAGAATGAGAGAAAGAAAGGAACGAACAATGAAGGACGCCAAGTACAAAGGGATGGAAAGAAATACGGGAAGAAAAGTAGACAGGAATCAGAAAATAGAGAGAATTAAAGATAAAGAGGGAAAGCAAGAAAGAAAGATAGACAGAATAACATGAATGGAGAAAGAAATAAATAAAACACAAAGTGAAAAGATAATACTGTCTCATGAATAACTGAATGGGGAAAGGTCAAAGGTCAACTTACATAGCTTGTAGCCTCTCCTTCCTCCTGTCCACTCTCTGATGAACAGACCGTCGCTTCCCAATGAATAGTGAACCGATCTATGGTCAGCTCAAAACCTTTGGGTTTCTGCCATGTCAGGCGAACCTTCAGAGTGCCATTGTCCCAGTACGGGGAGTTGTGGGTGAGGTCTCCAGGAGGGCCGGGCATCTTACCAGAGGGCGCCGTTACCTTCGGATGCACGTAGGTCTGTGTTAGCTTTCCTCCAGTGCCGTCTGAAATATAAGAAAAATGAATGAATTCAGTGTCAAAGAGCTTGAGGAGCATCATGTATGACAGATCACCTGAGGGGCGTTTCATGAAAGGACTTGTCGGACGTTTTATCCGACAAGTACTGTTTTATCTGACAGTTACTATGGTAACAGTGACTCTCATCCAATCATTATCAAGGAAAGTTGTCAGATCTGACAACTTGTCGGACAAAAATGTTGATGAAACGCTCCCCAGGTTTGAGAAAGCACACGTGAGTGGATGTAAGGTTGCCATAAATACTGTTGGTAGAAGTTTAATAATAAAGTATTTATGATGCACTAATTTATCCAGTTTCCTATTTAATGGTGCACTATATATTACCCCAGCTGTGTCACAGTGGAATTGAAATTGCATTTACTTGCGTGTATCTTAAGATGATACAGATTAAGAGTGTGATTTTTGTGCCATTGGTGGTGAAAGAGATGAATGTGGTGAAGGAGGTGAATGAGATGAATGAGGTGAGTTGAGATTAGTGAGGTTTACTTTTCAAATGTGAAAGGGTCTTGTGTATAGTGTACCCAATGCCAGAGGTCAGTGAAGTTCATATGATTGTTTGTTTGTTTTTTTTGAGAAAGAGTTTATTTTTCCAGTATAAAAAGGTCTTGTCTATAGAGTCTTTACAGATAGTTGAAATGCCTCATATTATTGAGCCCAGGATAGGCTTTTGTGTTTGGAATTTTCCAGGTGTTTGTAAATACTAATTAATTTTTAACCATGCTTCTTCCAGTTAACATGTAGTGATGTAAGCCTTTACTTGGGGCAGACACACCCAGCCATTTGTTGGAGAAGGACATGCCGGAGGCATGGATTATTCTCAAGAAATTCAGATTTATATCTAGTTATACAAGTCAGTATATATCATCAAAGTTCTCATGTTTGAGACTAGGAGAGCCTGTCAATGACAGACCATTCCATCTTGTTGTAAGAAGCATTATTTTGAGCACCACCGGTGAGTTAAATTTTGATCTTTTGAAGGTTTTTAAAGTTAAAGATAGAAATCTTATGTAGAAGAATGCAACCATAATTTATGACACATGTAATGAATAATTTTAGTACAAAATGAATCTTTATGAACAAATGATATATTTGGTCAAACCATTATTGTCGTTTGAACTTTTGGTGAAAACTTGCTAGTAGTTTGTAGTAACACTTTTCAAGAGACTTGATATCCAAAGAGTATTATTGCACTGTATATGAAAATAATATAGCATATAGATTCTGAAGCATTTGTGTAATTAGTTGTTTTATATATGGGTAATTATTCATGGAACCATATAGTAGAGAATGTTTCTCTGGATGTTATTTAATTAAAGATGGCACACGTAGTCTGGGGCAGGATGCTCCCCCACCCCATAATCTCAAGGTAGAAGCCTGAGTGATATTCATGGACATCAACAACGAGGATTGTTCGTCAACCTAGGCTATAGATTTCATCGAAGTATGAACTTTGAAATGACAGAGCATCAATTCGTGATGTATAGAAGTTTAGAACTGGATCCACTGAACAATTGTATGAGAGTTGACTTTAAACAAGGATAGAGGGAGTGCCTCCTTTGGTTCATGAACAGCAGGGAGTACATGTAGTTTGTAGTAGAGGGATTGACATTGAAATCTTAATGATTAAGTTGTTGAGTTTATACCTGATTAAGAGATGTAGAGATTTCACACACAGATCAATACAGGATTTGTTGTGATTGTTTTTGGTATAGTCTGAGTGATATTGCGAAGCAGGAATAAGAATTTTGGAAGAATAATATGTAACTTGGAGATCAACGGAGCGTTGTGTTATTCAATTAAAGAAGTTGATTAGAGATCTTATGACATGGCTGATGTGAATATTTTTTTATTTAGATGTTCCCATGTGACAAGCTGTAGCTTCAGCTGCTAAAGGCGCTTGGTACTTTCAAGGAATTAATCCTACCCGGTACCCATTCACCTCACCTGGGTTGAGTGCAGCACAATGGGGATAAATTTCTTGATGAAGGAAAACATGCTGTGGCTGAGATTCAAACCCACCTCCCTCTCATTGAAAGCCGAGATTTGTAACCATTATACCACAGCATTTAAACATTTAATTTGATCACCCGCAACGGATGAAAATTTTCTGTATCAAATGAATCAACAGTTTAATATAATACAAGAATTAAGAAATGTAGAATCTTTGCATAGTGATGCAAACTTACTGGATATTGCTGACTGTTTCATGAGGCTGTTTCTAACTTATGCAATACTTCATGAATGACTGAATGCAGCATAAACAAATGTAAGCCCAAAGTTTCTACAGACAGTTTTAAAAGCATCATTGTATTTCTGACCATTTCTTCAAAATATTGGTCATAGGACAAGAAATGCATTTGAGAAATGACCGAAGAAAATTGAAAAGTTTTTTTAATATATAAAAAATCTACTACTTTTCAAAACATTTTTTTAATTCTATTATTCTGACTTTAGATTATGCACGTTTGGCTACAGGTACCTAAATTTTCATTTTTTTGAGAGCATTTTGTATTTCTAAACTTAGATTTGAAATGATCTATAACTTTAAAATCTAGTACAGAAGAGCAATAGGGAGAGTTTCAACCTACCATTTAAATTCGTCAAAATTCATGCTTTTCTCTTTCTTCTCTCTTTTTTTTCTTTCACATGGTCTAAACACAGCTACCTACATCAAATTTTGCAGAGGGAATTTTCTACCAGGAGAACTCTACAGTAAATCCCTCAATTCAAAATTGGAAGTATGAAAAAAGCTTAAACTTTTTTTTTGAAAATTTATCAGTGACTCAAAATATGTGACATTTGCACATTCAAAGCTTGTCTAAACTATTGCCTGAGAATGGATGTATCACAACTATTGCAAGAAAGCTGAAGTCCCCATACTAACTCCCCAATTCAAAACCTCCTCTTGATGACTATAATCAATAAATAAGCTAAAACCACAACAGGCCAAACGTTATCACCAGTGCAGAGAGGAATGGGCTCTGAAGCAGCACTACAAACAAACAACAAATCTTTGCAAATTTATTTTTTCAAGATGGCAGCTATGAAACAAATAGAAAAACAAACTGTAATGGTAGCCATGTCCCATCAATAATAGGGACAAGACATAAATATAAAAGACAGACTATACTTTCACCAAGTTCTGCAAAGCAACTTCAAACAGGATGAAATCGACCTACCTCTACAACATTGCCTCCAGTAGAAAGTACAGAAGTGACAAACTGAACGGAGTTGCAAAATATGTTAAAGAAGGGAGGGTCAAATCTGGTATTTTAAACATTATTTTAGAAATGGTATATTATCAAAGACACAGCCCTTTAATGTTGTTGTTGTTGTTTATGCCTTCAAAATTTATGCTTCATCATCAGGCCCAAAAATTTGTAATACTACAAGATTTGGCATCAAAGAGACTGCGTCACAAATTAAGAAATCTATAGCTGCCTGGTAAATATTAAAGGAAGGGTACTTTAAGAGGTTTCCAAGGTTAAGCTTTGATCTACTTAGACATGACAATCATGGGCGATATCCAATCCTGATAAGTATATAATGAAATAAATAGCAAATAATTTTGCTCAGAGCCAATCCGATGCAAGGATTTTGGTAGCTTATAATAATTTATCCACTGCAGGTTTGTGAGAACTTACCATTGGATGCAGGAGTGGGCGTATAGATGTAGGTGGACTCTCTATCGCTGCTGAGACGATTGTCGCGATATCTAGCGATTGCTTTGACCTGGACAAAGTACTTCATACCGGGGAGAAGATCGGGCAAGATACAGGTGGTTTCACTCTACACAGGAAAAGAATATGTGGGACAAATTAAAATAGAATAGCGAGAGGCATTCATACAGAGCGGTCAATCTGGTAATAAAGCCGGGGTAATAATATCCAAGTCCTTTGGATCACATAGAGACATAATACGCACTTCACAAGAACTGGTTATTATCCACATTAATTTATCTTTTCAGGTGCATACTTATAATCATTACCACAACTTTAGCTAAAAATCCAGAACTTGCATCATAGGGTAGCCACTTCAGTTCCCAGCATGTCCTGCTATTATTATTACCCGGCTTTAGCTTGGCTACCTAGGCACTCAAGCGTTCATGTGTTTTTTTCCCCTACTGGATACTCATTCACCTCACCCGGGTTGAGTGCAGCAAAATGTGGATCAATTTCTTGCTAAAAAAAATGACATGGCTAGGAATCGAACCCACGTCAAGATTAAAAGACTAGAGTTATAACCACGAGACCAAGATGTCCCCATGATAATAACTTTCATACAACATCACCCTCAATGTTCAAAGACTCACCCCAGATACGTCTAGACGGTGCTCCTTGACTGCTATTATGGACGGTGTGACGGCTCTCCTTTCACTATAGAATACCCTATACCTTGAGATAGGTAGGTCACTGTATCTAGGTGGGCTCCAGTACAACGTCATGTGGATCTTCTCATTGATGATCTGAACCGGACCGGTCACAATAGAGAAGGGCGGACTTGGTCTCTCAGGCTCTGTAAAAACAAACAGATACAATCTTCACTCACTAGGAAGTATTCCGGAACAAGAAGTCACTCAAATTGCTAAGCCAATGATATTGACATATGCAGCAATGTTTCATAGTCTCGAAGGAATTTCGAATTTTGAAACAAGAAGTTAAGATAATGCTACAGTAATTTGTGAATTCTCCTTTAAGTGAGAGTGGTCCTCATATCACCAAGACCAGTTTCAAAACTTTTTTATGACCTCTAATCTAGCCAAAACATAACTGATATCCTTTCTGGATGAACTTCAAGAGGCACCTACAATCTCACACATCTTTGAGTACCTCTTCCAAAATTTATCTGCATCTAGATCATCAGCAAGAGTCAAACTAACAGATAGCGATCATAGGCAGAGTCAAACTAACAGATAGCAATCATTAGCAAGAGTCAAACTAACAGATAGCGATCATTAGCAAGAGTCAAACTTACAGATAGCGATCATTAGCAAGAGTCAAACTAACAGATAGCGATCATTAGCAAGAGTCAAACTAACGGATAGCGATATTAGCAAGAGTCAAACTAACAGATAGCAATCATTAGCAAGAGTCAAACTAACAGATAGCGATCATTAGCAAGAGTCAAACTAACAGATAGCGATCATTAGCAAGAGTCAAACTAACAGATAGCGATCATTAGCAAGAGTCAAACTAACAGATAGCGATCATTAGCAAGAGTCAAACTAACAGATAGCGATCATTAGCAAGAGTCAAACTAACAGATAGCCATCATTAGCAAGAGTCAAACTAACAGCGATAGATTGGAACATATATTTCATTGCTCCCCTTGTTTAAATCAGTATGGAGACTCAAATTTTTTAACTGTGATCATGAAGATCAAATCATCAAGTCGAATGGAAATCTTACCCTTTGACAAGCAGAACTCTACGGTTGGTCTGAAGTAACCCAAAGTCCCATTCTCGTTGACACTTGCAATTCTAAATTGGTAGTCACGGCCGACCTGAAGAGGTACTCGGATGTCCGTCTCTTCCGTCTGTAAGATAAGATATTGAATATATTTTTTAAGTTCTTCCACTCTGGGATTTATCATTGTCCCTTTAATCACCATCATTCATTCATCATCATCATCATCATCGACCACCACCACCAACATTGTCATTAGAACATGAAAAATTTAAATATAGAGATTAATATAAATCATCTTGTGTAATGGATGTCATTAAAAATACTTCAAATCAATTTAGTATACAAATTTCAGTTTTCTATGTCATTATTTGTACTACAAATCATAATACAGCAAAAAGAAAATTAAACGATCCATGGAACAATCTTCAAAAGTTCTCTTAACAAAGACCCTTCTTAATATTACAAGAGTAAATTCAATCTTATCCTTTTGTGTTGCATGTGTTGATAATGATTGAGAATTCCAAACAAATTATACTTTCCATGGAATATTACAATTTTTCCCTGTGGTCAGGAACAATAATTATTGCTTCTACACTCACCACTCCAACGTCATACCACGAGACCTGACTTCTCGTTTGCGATAGGTTTTTCGCTTGAATGGCGTAGAGCACGATCCCACTGTCTGTAAGGTTGGGCACCGGTCTCCACCTGACCGTCGCCGAGTCACCTTCCTCGTTCTCTGTTATGGTAGCCCATCTTCTTTCCACCCGTGCAGGATAATCTATAAAGAAAAACAAAGATTAAGGCATTCAATTTATCAAAAGAGAAGGTGGAATGCGATTTAAAAAGGAGAAAAGCAAAAATCAAATGTATTGTTATATTCTCTATTAAAGCAAATTGGCCAGTTAATACATTAAAAACGTGATGTGCCATGACAGCCTATCTCATATTCTCCTTTTCATCATGAAGACAATTCCTTTCCACAAATACATGTACATGAGCCACACCAATATCGAAAGAACCTATGAGATTTGTTCTAATCACCCAATCCTTTCAGGACCTCGTTACATGCAGCTTCAGAATTGAGCGTAGGGATGATCTTTGCGATCGATTTTACGATTGATCATACACAATTATCAATGCAATCAACAGCAGAACTCAGCCCTACATTGTATAATCAATTGCTATGGTGTAACTTCTGAAGGTTTCCATGGCAAAGAAGAATAGTGTAGTAGGTTTCACGGTACACCATGTATCTTTCTTGGGCAAGTGTTGGTCGTGAAAAGGACCACCCAATCTCGACGTTTCGACAGTGCGTTCTTGTCGTCTTCAGGAGAACGATTGCTAGGGTTTATATTATGGAGCCTTGGGCCCCATCTTACACAGTTTTATGTTTGATTCGATCAACTACAACTACAGAAAGCCAGCAACATCATCACCTAAACTGTATGTTTGTTCAAAATATTTTCTAGACATGATGGATATTCATAGCCATACTTCCATCGTTTTCTTCAGTGTGCTCCACTTTAAAGGATATTGAGCAAATTTCCCATAGAAAAAATTATGACAATGATGATTTCCATACTGCCGAGGTTGATCAGGTTAATCGAAACTCTTTGTAAGATGGAACTTTGGTCTTACCCTTCCTCCTGATGTTTGGAACTTGGCAAGTACGTCCACAGCCGTTGTTACAGCACTTCTTCTCCCCTTTGCAGCCCTGATCATCATCGCACTCGTTAACGCAGGCTTCAGCGAAACCACCAAATGTTGACGGGCATGCACCAATTTTTGCATTCTTTATATACTTTATAAAATTACATGATGAAATACATATATCAGGAGCTGATACAGCTTCCGCTTGGGTCTATGGTGGAAATAAAGAGAGAAAAAAAGAAATGTAAAAATAGTCAAATCAATAAATAGATTCACTTAAGTGTTAGACAAGCTACCAATCAATCACTCTATCAGTATTTTTTGTTTTTTCAGTTTTGCATCAGTTGATGGCAGAGAATGTCAAATGCAAAGCTCTCAGATTTCATCACATTCAAAGTTCTTTTAGTTAAATTTGTAAGTGTCAGTAAACATGTGGCTATCATAATGATATAAACATGAATCTTGTCAAATCAAAATGGCTTCTAGAACAGTCTGAGTCCTAATTCAAAGCATATCTTAAGTTTTGGCAAATCCTGTAAGTGCTTGTCACTATTCTGATTCATTACTATTATTTGTAAGGTAGGTGCTCAGCAGGCTACTTTAAAATGAAAATAAAAACATTATCGAGAGTGGGTGCTTAATGTGAAACAATGCCAAATTTGAATTTGAAGAAATTTTTAACCACTGAAAAAGTTTCAATGGCCATCACACTTTTGTAGATTGGAGCGTGAGACAATCCTCAGGTAAAATTCAATTCAGATAATTGAACCTTTCACAAAGATTTAGACAGGCTTTAATCCTAATAATCTACACTTTGCTTATCTTGTCATAACATATCACAAACTTTGTCAAATGTCAAAACAAAACTTTGAAAAAATTTGTCATCTAAACAGGATAATTGATTCTGAGGAAATTGGGGGTAATTTAAAGGGGAAAGAAGAGGAAAGATAGAAATCATGAGCAATAAAAGAAAGTGTGAGTCAACTTTCAGAAGGAAAGGAATGACGGAAAGAGGAGTCTGGCTAAGTGCCTGTATAACTAAGCTGTTACGCACACTCTCAGATAAGATTTTTCTTTTTAATCAGAATAATATTACAATTAATCTCAAGTTCTTAGAATGATACATTAGAATTTCTACAAAAAATACTCTCAGTATTTCACATACACACTGAAAACATGTTTTAAAAAATACATGAAATGTTGATATATTATATAAATATCAGTTTGACTTTCATTTATAAGTATTTTTTTCTGTATTTAAAACGATCAGACCACATGATCAAATATGCACTGACCATGACAGAAAGTAATGTATAATGTGTAGCAAGTCGGTAATTCGTAGAACCAATTGATTCGTTTATAGGTCATGGGAGCATGTGAGGAAAGATAAAACATAATTTCTTCATTGACCATAAGAGAGAAAGATACTGGTTGGAATGTCAAGGAAAGGGGGGGGGGGGTCAATAAACAGATGCAGGAAGGATGATAAAGGTAATAGACTTTCCTAGAAGTTAGACAATGATTTATTTTAATTTGAATTAATGAAATAATCATGTCTCCTGATACGTGGGCGTTATTGAATTAGTGTTACATAAACAAATTATGTTCAGATGTCCCTATGCAATCGAAAGGATTTAGGAAGGTGTACATCTAGTAGAGAGTGAAGAGTTGACTACAGGCCTACATCAAATCAAATATATGGGCCTTAGTATTCATTCTACAATTGCTGGTACAGATGATAAAAAATAAAATGATTTCAGAAAGAAATTAAATGCACTCACCTGGCACTTTGCTTTGCACGTATCCAACGATTTATGATATTTTTTGCAAGGATATATACACTGCAAAGGAAAAAAAAGGGGGGAAAATGTACAAGTATAAATAATTGCTTCATTTATAGTCTCAGACAAACAGAAACAGAGACAGACAAATAGATACACAATGAAAGAGGAAAAGACCTATAAATAAACAGCTGGAAAGACAACCAGACATACAAACAGACAGACAGGTCAGACTTGGATACAAATGTATCACATTGATTGGAAGCCACGCTGACCTAGAAACTCATCTTCCACAAAAATTTTGGGCTTGGGGAATATCTGCCTGTGCGGTAGCCTTAAAGAAAAAAGAAGAAAAGAAAAGAACAAAAAGGTTCCCTTGTCATTGATGAATGGGTAGCGTGACAAGAGTGAATACCTTTCGTAGATACATAATCCATTCGGACAATTCCTATCCTAAACAGGTGCATAGAATCCGTTCTATATCTATCCAAATAATAAAAAGGGGTGAATAAGAATAAAAGGGGAAATAATTCACAGTCTCCATGAAAGAAAGTCATTGCTGCCTTCAAACAATACATACAAAGGCTTACGGCTTTCTACTAGCCAGTCTATGACTACGATTTTAGTGCAGGAAGGGTGCAGGAAGAGTTTCCCTCATCTCGTAGAGTAATTGGTGGATTTTCATATTTGGTTCATTCAGCTCCTCTGTAAAACCATGGAAAGCATCCAGATAAATTTTACTACTATATTAAGTTGAACACAACTTCTGACAGTTTCTGAATTCTGAAATAGCATTTATTACTTGCAATCTCTAAAAAGGGAGAGAAAAGAAACTGAAAATGTGAAAAGTAACTTAAAAAAACCTTGCATGTAAAAGCTCATTGTCATTTTAATTGTGTTCCAAAGTTTTGATTGACAAGTGCAGTGTCAAGGTTATGTCTATCAGGTCTGCACTTGTTATTTCATCTCGGTATAATCCTATCCTGGACTTCAATCAGATGTGTGATGTCATCAATTACATCACCGGAAAACATCCATTTAAATCTTGGACCACAGAGAGATATTAGGTAAAGCAATGTTAGGATACAGTAGATAATTAAGATCAAGTAAGCCTTACATGTTTACCCGATTTATGACAAGGTTTTGATGATTCTTATGATTTTACATGTAATTCATATTTTTATAAAGATTTACAACTGTAGGCCTGATATTTTGTTTATGGTACACAAGCCTAAAAGCAGACAGTAACTGTACTATTTCTACAATTCAATACTGATTCAATTTTTTTTTTTGGAAGGGAGGGGTCCTCTTTATATGGGTTTGAAAAATTTACTCAATGTTAGTTCAAATCTATTGAGGCAATAGTTTTCTCTTAAAGACTCAATCCAGAAGGATCAGACTTATCTTACTTTTTCAGAGGCAGCTACTAGTACTCCTGATGTACTGTACCTTGCACTCTCCAATAAAGCATCTTGAAAGTCAAATCAATTATCTTTGATTTATTCCATCTGCCAGTGTTCTAAGCCATTATATCAGACCATGATCAGACCTACTCTATCTTCTATTATTTACACATTGTACTTTAAAGCACCTCTGTGTAGTTCAAACCATTACTTTGCTTTGATCAAGGAGATTCTTTGATAAGCCTATATGTTGTATTCCCACCGAGGAGGCTACTTTCCTCAAAAAGGGTTGAAATCCTAGGCATTGGCAAGTGACTTTTGAAAAAAAATCTGAGCTGTATGGTCCCAATTCATCCTTTTTTACAAGAATTCTGTCCAATATATTTTGAAAACGATCAGCAATGAACCCCAATATCTCTAGGGTCCCTCTGCATGTAATTCCACCAGGAGTTCAGAAGATCTCTATCTGATCAAATTGATGCTTGATAAGGACTGCTGAGATCCACTAAGGTTATTTTAGCTCCAATATGAACTGGACTCCAAATGTGCATTCAAACCTGCGCTATTAGGAATAATACACACATTTATTCGTCAATCCAGCTAAACTGCAAACAGGATTAAATTTAAAAAAGTATTAAAAAAGCTTGGTGATAATGATACATTTGACATTAGGAAGATTGAAAATAATCATTTCTGATATATACATTTTCATGTACGCAGGATACTGGTAACATCTGCTCTGCAGAAGAAAATAGGAGTGAAAACTGTTTTTGAAATCAGGAAACTCATGAAGAAATTTCACCAAGACTCAGCCCTAATCAAGATGGTTGAGATGTATTCTTTAGCATGATAGCAAACTAATCAATATGAACATTTGGGGTCGAGCTTAAGAGAATGCACATCCTTTATTTAATGAATGTAAACTTCTTGTTGCAGGCTCATATTTTGGCAGAAAGATGTGAACTCAATTAATAATCAGCAGGTATTTTGAGGCCTTCAGGGCAATCAACATTAAAAAAAAATTCTAACAAGTTGTCAGATTCGACAACTTTCCTTGACTTTGACAGACTGAGAGGCATGTGTAGCTGTCTGACTTTTACTATGGTACAGTACATTTAACTGTCATAATTATAACAAACTTTTTGGATAAAACATCCCTAAGTCCTATCACCCAACACTCCCAGAAACAAGCTCTTGTATAAATTCATAAGTATTTTCAATCCAGGGTCGGTGTGAATAACCCACGATTCCCTGAAATCTCATCTCTGATGATGTTTGATTTATCTCCATCTGCCCCCCATCTTCACCTTGCTGGCAGGAGCCCATCATTGCGTGAGCTTTAGGTTCATCAACACTGCCGGAAAACATCAGCAGAAACATCGCCTATTCTGAACATTTTACTGATACATGTAGATCACCAATTACTTGTACACTTTCTGTGGCACTGGTTGCCCATTTTTCAAAAATTGAAATTACATTGTTATGCATTTATTAAAAACATCATTTTTTTTCTTCTAAATAATTTGAAGATGAAATATTGAAAAGAAAAAACCCAATATGTTACTGGAGTAAATATGAGCGGTAAACCTATTGTTCAGGAAGGGGGATGATCTATTGTTTTATCCCCCCCTTGAATAGTAAAGATGTCACAGATTTACACCAATCTAATATGTAGGCCTACATATTTCGTTTGTTTTCTAAAATATTGCATTAAAATGTTTTGGGGATGTAGCCCTGTTCCCACTGCCAAGGAAGCAGTCAAAGTAGTTTACATATTACAATAGGATGTAAACGTTCTTTTATGAGGCTACACACTTCATCATTTACGTATTTTGTGCACAAGGAAAGACCACCTATGGGAATGATGCTATCACAATTAGCTTTATCATCTCTCCCCCATCTTTCTATCTCTTATCAAATACTTCTTTGGAGCTGCTGCAGTACTGCGGAAGAATTTAATCTTTACCCATTAGGAAACTGGGCAGAGGGCTAGGCCTCCGCTATCTCAGTTGCCAGATACAATCATTATCATCACCCCGATGGCACCAGCAGCCAGGCCAGGGTGAAGACTCTGGGAGGCTGTCTGCACCATCCCGAGTTTTCAAATTAGCGCGCTATTTCTGATCCGGCAAATTATCCCGATCTGAAAAATCTCGAGATTGTTTGTAATGCAGACGCAATTATCGCGCTAGTTCGTAGGATTAATCTCGAGATTGCAATCCCAAGTCAACTTGGGTTTATTTGCAAAATAGCGCGCTATTTACGAATTATCGCGCTAATTCGTAGGTGCAGACGCACTCGGGTTTGGACTCGGGTTAATTTATTCATGACCTTCAGTCCATAATGCAATTCGCGTTCCATTTCCGCCTTGGTAAAAACATAAACAGCGATTATACCGAACGCATATGCGAAAGTCAACTTTATCATAGCGTTCATCAATTCCCCAATCAGCAACGATGGTGTCAAGCCCCCCGTGAATGAATTTTGGGAGAGACCAGACCGATGGGGGAGGCGCTCATTATCGACGATGGTCATAGTCAATAACAGACAGCATTGTCGTCTTATTCCTTCGCAAAATGTGAGCAAATAGCATTTCTTTCCTCCCCTCTCTCTCTCTCCCCCTCTGTCGTTGCCTCGGAGTCCGCCATCATATTAAACGAAGAATACTTCACTCGCTTATAATTATAGCGCGGCTGAGCTGAGAGGATTGTTGCATAACAACGGTCGAATTCGGCGAAAGAGTACATGGACTTGATTGCATATATCGCGGGAAGTTATTCAAAAGCGCGGGCCGTTGAAACTCCAAGATCGAAAGTGCGCATGCTCGGAATATCGGGCTTGTTGCCTCGCTCGAGCAAGAATCGCTCTTCGTGCGATGGTGGAGACGGGGTTTCTTGAATCTCGAGATTAATCGCGAAGAGGGCTGATCGGGCTAAAATCTCGAGATTGAGCAAACTCGGGATGGTGCAGCACCGCCTTGGGAGGCTACCCAAATAAATGCGCCTGTCATTCCTGGGTGATACCCTTTTGCCAAAAGAGACATCTGTGATCTGTTTAGGTTTTATCGTCTTCTCCTGGAGGTGCTGCTGGCCTGGGAAAGTCGCTATGTCGCGACAAGACAACATGAGACCTGGGGATTTACCAGAGGAACCTTTGGTTGAGCAAGGAGGTCGGCAAGGGTAAGCAAGCTAATTAGAAAGGAGGGACTTCATGATCACACATGTGGCTCAGTCAATGAGTGGAGTGCTATGAGAGCATGCTGATCATCATGAAGTCAGCTGATTGGCTGAAGTGTCAGGCAAGGCTACAGAATATTGAAGTCTAATGTATGTACAAACATACTTTCAGTATAAATTTGCAGTATTGCTACATAAGTGAATAGACCCATGCAAGATGGTTTTGCGAATATTAAATAGGGGAAAATGGCAAAAAACAACAACAAAAGAACAAAATAAAGGATGAGACAAAGAGAGAGACAGAAAGTAAGAGAGATGGAGAGAGAGAAAGACAAGACATAGAAAGATACAAAGAGACACAGTTGGAGAGAGAAAAGAGAGAAGGGAGGTAGTATCAGGGGTCATCTCCATCATCTCATGAGCAGTGTCCTGAGTGAGGACATGACAAGGGGTCAAGAGGTCAACTAGTCTGTACTTTCCTCACAGCAGGTGGTATATCCTTCCCCTTCAAGCACTTTCCATTCCTAAGGAAATGAGCGCCCCTTACAAAGCGCTGCATTCAACCAAGGAATTACCCCTGATTCAACCTAGATCATTTTCAATCTAGAATACAATTTTCAAAGGCATTTGTAATTACTGTTTGCAATTTGTGTTTTCATTTTATATTTGGGATACAGACGACAGGAATCACAGTTGATATACATGTAGGCCTACATGCTATATCAAATAAATCTCTGTATGTTTGGGATACAAGTTTACAGGTGAAAAAATAAAAATTGTATGAACACACCCTATAAAATCAACTGAATCGACTTTGAATCTACATGTAGGACCCTACTACATGTACAAAGGTGGTATTGTCTCCAATTTCAAATTCTAGGTGGAGAAAGTACTGCCATTTACCTGTTTTCAATCTTTTTATGCATTTCAAAGTCAAACATTACAGCTAAAGTAACTTTCTAAAATATAGGCCTACATGTACAAGTACGACCTTGTATTTACATGTATGGTACACTCAGGTTTTCACTAATCAATATATCAAGATAATATTTACATGACTGTGTAGGCCCTGCTGTAATTTAAGATGGTAGATGGTAGTGACTTTTTACCTGCAGGGGATAATTTTGCTTTACAAATTTGAATAGCATTTTTGGTCATAAGAGAAAAGCTATAAACTATAGTAATGTACAGTCTTATGTAATAATATGCTGTACAAAAGACTTTTTATATAGCAGTCTTTGACAAATGTGGAGCAAATTGTGATGCAATACCAGGAAAATTATTCCCTGACCCTATTGCTAAGAAAGCACGAATGCTTGTATAAAAGCAACCAGAGGACCAACGTCTTATGGTCCTCTCAAAGGGCACTAGTGCACCAAGTGGGAATCGAACCAGGATCATCGGAATCCGAAACCCCCGCTCTACCGATTGAGCTATCGCACCTCCCAGAATACAACGTAGTCAAAATGTGTAACCCAACATCGCCATACATGTACAAAATGATAGGCCTAAATTCTATTAAACATGCGGAATACAAAAACAAGAAATCCTTTAAAATGAACCAGACAGGACCGAGAACTACAAGAACTTTTGAGATAAACATCTTCCAAATTTCATTCATGATCTTGACAGTCAACATGAGACCCCCAAATTAGTTTTCAACAAAGCCATCGACTCTGCTTACTTGTAATGAATGTATTCAAACTATGCACACATAATGAACAGGCAATTGGGCATGAATGAAAATCACTGCTAAAATTCATTTATGCAACACCATACATGACCTCATATTGACATGCATTGGCATAGTTGTGGTTGACATTCCCTTCTTCTTCAAACGTTTCCAACCAAACGGCATATATCCCCTGCTGCGAGTCTGCTTCTTTATGCCTGAAAACTATCCCATTTTTTTCTCTCTCAAAACTTCTGAGTATGAGCCCATTTACCTTCCAGTAAAAGGTATCACCAACAGGGAGCTAAAAGCACTTAAAAAGCCAGGAGTACAAACGACAACGGCATAAAAAAGCAAAATCAGTTTACTCCTACCATCCATCTTATCTTGAAAATCAATTTCATGGTGAGCTAGATTTGGAATGAAAACATTCCATTACAGAACTGGGGTCAATTTCAGGGACAATGTAGGGGAAAGAGAGAGAGAGAGAGAAGCAATAAATTGTGTTGGAGCTGGTGGTTTTAATGGGGGAGGTGTATATGGCTGGGGTTGTACAGATAATGTATGTATTGTGTAGTCAGCAGAGGTAGAGAAAGGCACTGTACACGTAGACAAAAGGGCATGCAAACTTTGGTATAAATGAAGAATGAGGTGGGTATGGGGGGTGAGGTGAGTATTGGGGGGGGGGGGGGGGTGAGGTGGGTATTGGGTATTGGGAGGGTGGGGTGGGTATTGGGGGGGTGAGGTGGGTATTGGGAGGGGGTGGGGTGGGTATTGGGGTGAGGTGGGTATTGGGTGGGGGTGGGGTGGGTATTGGGGGTGAGGTGGGTATTGGGTGGGGTGGGGTAAGTACGGGTATTGGGGGAGGTGGGTATTGGGTGGGGCTGGAGTGCATAGTGATATTCTAGTGTGGGCCTACCTGATGATACATGCATGTGCACACTAATTATGCATCATATACTATATCATGTAAAGGTACATATACCTTCCATAATCTGGCTAGCTCAAATGGAATCCTGACAAATTAATTTCTTGGTGCGACTATAGCATTGGGTAAATTACCAACATGTACACCAACAATGAAATTTCTAGTTTTAATTTTTTACATAAAATACCGAAAATATTAGCTATTGGCCCAGGACTAGTCATTATTTGTGAATTTCCATTCAAACACAAGTAGTCTAACATAGAAATGACTGAAATTAGGTAGGCCTATAAAACATAAAAGAAAGTGGACGAATGGGAAAGACTAAAAAAAAAGCTCATTTGGCCCTTCGGGCCGGATGAGCTACAAATATGCACCAATATAATGTAGGCTACATGAACATGTAAATTTCCAAAACAGTGCCGACACTGATTCCTAAACTTTAATATAAAAAACTTCTCTAGTAGACCTTTCACTTGACATAAAGGCAATTCTATGATCCTAATAGTGATCTAATGTATAGGCCTACACAAAGGCCCTACCATTTTAATCTATCTTTACCAATTTTAACAACATACATGCACAGCAAAAACTGTGGTGTTAACCGGTGTACGTAGAGGACCACACCAGTTATTTTACACCGGTGTTAAATTGGTGGTGTCAGTTTTACACCTGTAGGTGTTATTACAACACCTTTGGTTGTTACATTTACACTCTTTGGTGTTATGTTTAATCTTTAGGGTGTTATTTTAACACCCTAACACCTCAGGGTGTGGTCCTCTATTAACACCAATAGGTGTCAGTTTTAACATCAGTTTTTACAGTGTGAAGGCTTCTTGTCTAGAAGACGAGAACACCCTGATCTAGGCTGATATGTCCTTTCATCACACATAGATTGTACATGTATTTGGTCTATTCAAATCAAACACTAAACTTTGCTTGATGATGAGACAAACAACCACTAACTGCTAAAATTCTATCAATTACGAATCCCATCCCTTTAAATAATTTCACCAATCCTGTAACAGTCCACAGACAAACTTGTTCAAAACATCACACAATCATTACCCCAAAATAACTCAAACATGTCTTTCAACGTAGACTAATTTAGTCTACATTCACTGGAATAGTAAAGTGATTTCTAGCAGTGCTTTAACCATCAATAGAACACAAAAAATGCCTTCTTCTTCAGCCAAAAGAAAGGCAGAGAATACAGCAAAAGGCTTCAGAATAGCTCTACTGACCCAATGCATGTAGCCTATTTGACTTTGCATTTTTTTGGGGAAAGGCGGCATTCATGGGACCCAGTCGGGCAGAAACGCATCGATAGAGTTTTGGAAATTGAAACTAGGTGGAAAGAATGAGGAGTAAAAGAGGGAATCTTTGCAGGGCTGACTGATAATTGCTAGGTATTTATGATGGGTAGTCATTAGACAAAATGTGGGGAATTATGTTCCTTTGTTAGAATAAAAACAAACCGTGAATTGCGTGCCCTCTATTTCGAACTCCTGGTGAAGCGAGATAACACCTACACAAATGCAAAATTTCTAGTGAAATTGTAACAAATACATATAAGGACAACACAGAGGGTTAGTGATCACTTCAAGTTGTAACATGTGGGAAATCTTTGCATCTATTTCCATACAAAAAAGGAATATAAATGTATGATAATGGTTGAGAAATAGAAATCTGTTTATAATGTAGATGTCAATAACAAAATAATTTAATACACGTAAAAGCAACAATGATGCCAAACCTAATTTTCATAGATTTGTTTCTATTTACTATAAAGAACCAATACTTTGATGTTGGAAAGTAAAAATGTAATGTTTGGCTCTATTTTGTTTATAATTGCTCCAACATTGTTTGCACTCTTCCCAGCATTCCTACACCATTTCATTTTTATATCTATACATGCAGCAATACAATTCATTTTTTTATTCACTGCAATTACAGGTAACTCAAAGTTAAATCAAGCACCAAAGATTTTTCTTCTTAGAACTTTTTCTTTTGATGAGGTAATTCAAATATGCTTATTTTATTAACAAGAATACCTTTAAGATTTTGCATGTAAAAAAATCCAGTTGGCAGATTATCATATGAAAAAACCCAAACACAATGATCACAAATAAAAATAATCAGAATTCCCCCCCCCTTCTTATCCAGGGGCATGGAAATATTAATGAGATGTATACTTACTGATGAACAATTAATATTATGTGTACATTCTTCTAATAAACTATTCGTATGTAGCGCCGATGATGTGACCTGCAAGATAAAACAGAGAAAATGAGGGGAAAGAGATTTAGAGATGATGACTTCAAAAACACACAGTCACAATTATTATCAATCCTTCTTCTCTTTTAAGGAAAAATGATAGATTCATAATCATAATTTACTAATCACTGTAATGCTAAAATAATGATTTCACATGCGTTTGTACTGGTGTCCAGTATGGAAAAAATATTCTTGTTTCTTGTCCTCCAATTTATAATTATTCATTCAATATAATAATTCTTTTATATCTTTTTATACAATTCTTGATAACATTCTTTTGATTTTCCATATCATCATCATCATGATCATAACCATCATCACCATCACCATTGTCATCATCATCATCATCATCATCACCATTATCATCATCATCACCATCATCATCACCCTCATCATCACCAATGCCATCATCAACATCATCATCTACACCATCATCATCATTTGTCATCGTCATTGTCATCAATGTCATCATCATCACCATCATCATCTTCACCATCAACATTATCATCATCATCAACAGTGATGATGATCATTAACATCTTCAGCAGCAGCAGGTTGTGACAGTCATATATGTGAGCCACAAAGTGGCCATTATCATCATTACAGAAACATGTTTGGTTTGTTTTTTTACAGTAAAAAAAAGAAAAGAAACTCTCAAAAAGGTGTTGGCAAGTAACAGAAAGGAGATATCGATTATTGACCCCTCAAACTAATCAAGGAAGTTTGTTTTAAGTTCTGTTAATCCCTTCTTAAGAAAGCACTGAATAGTAGAACAATAAGAACTTTACTCTTACACTTCCTCTGATACAACACAATGGACACAATCAATTTCAACTCTCAATAGTCCAGGACTGTTCAAGCTAAACATGGTTATCAAAAGTACACATAGTACTTTCAACACTGTTTGTATTTTGTATAGGCCGGCATGTGTATTGAGATATTAAGAAAGACCATCATACATGAAATAAAAACAAATAGTGTGATGAAATGAAATTCATTTAAATATAAAAATTGTGACATCCCATGGGAGGATCTCACAATATTATCATGTCAATATTAAGAAAATCATAAATTAATAAAGTGTCATTTTCAAATATAGTTCATGATTTATTATAGTTTTTCACAATTTTTATTCACAAAAGCATCCATGAATCATGATGGGACTGATAATATTTACATGTAGAATGCACAGGAAAATCAGCTTCAATTCTCTCAAGAAAATGTAACTTATCTGTACACTAGGTCTTTGATGAATCTTCTTGCATGTGATTGATGCCACATCACAAATTAAAGCTTTCAAGAATTATACACAAAAATATACATTTACCGACGTCATCGTTTGACAAAAATTTCCGCAAATTTTTATTGAAAAGGTTTCTCTGAATTTTCTTTTATAAAAATCCTACTTGACTATTAAAGGGGAAGTTCACCCTGACAAAAAGTTTATTGTAAAAATAGCAGAAAAAATAATAAAAAATATTGCCGAAGGTTTGAGAAAAATTCATCAAATAATTAAAAAGTTATTAGAATTTCAATTATTTGATTTGTGACGTCATATGCGAGCAGCATTTCTACATAGCGAATGGTAAAAAATCAATGAAATTTCATTTTCTCAGAAAATTGAAAATGGTTTTCACTGTACCTTTTGTATATCAATAGACAAATCATTTTACACCAGATCGTAAATAGAAAACAAAATCAAGTCATCAGGAACCATACAAAATTTGACATTCATGCATTTTGTATTACATAACACATGGGACAGCTGCTCGTTTATGACGTCACATATCCAAAACTTTGAACTCTAATAACTTTCTTACTCTTTAATGGATTTTCCTCAAACCTTCACCAATATTTTTTACTATTTTTTCTACTATTTTTACAACAAAGTTTTCTTCAGGGTGAACTTCCCCTTTAAGTTTGGTTTTTCTTTCATTCCCTTGGCTATACCAGTATGGTGTACTACTATACAGTGTACATGGTTGAGGACAGATACAATAGGTGGTTTCAAACCGCCTCGATCATAAGAATCCCCATTAAATTATGAGAACTTTTTTAGGCTAAAAAATATTCCTGCATTCACACACCACCCCGAAACATATCCTTTGGTCAGTTCGGGAGAAGTTCCTGAAGTTACGAGCATGCGCAGTATGGTCTGATAAGCAGGCAAGGCGCGAGATTCAAAATCACTAGCCCAGCAGCCACCCACGGCGCCGCACCTACGACACGCTGGGCTAAAAGTTCCCGTATATTGCTTTCACATTGCCAAAATACCTGCGACCTTGGAAAATTCCCTGCAAAAGTTCTCGTAATTTTGCCCAGTACCTACTATTTAGCAGGTATTTTCTTTCGGGGAAATTACGCGTAGTTTGCTTTCACATTACCAAACTACCTGGTACTTTCTGATCGGGGTAAATTTCCCGATCAGAAAATACCTGGAACTGACAAACTTGGAATGTACTTCTTAAGGAAAGCTCTAGTTGGCCCAAGTCTGCTTTCTAGAGTGAGCCAAAAGTAGGGGCCCTAAAGATCGGACATCAGAAACTGACCAAGGTATAGGGGGGGGGGGGGGCAAGCGATGCCAAGTAACAAATCATCTTCCCCTCCAGCTCTTTCAAAAGGGAAAAATCGAAGCAAAAAAAGGAGAAAAGTATTTAAAAAAAGAAAGAAGAATGAGAAGCAAAGATACAGTTGACAGTTTCAGTGGTGAGATAGCTTACTGAATTACTGGACTATTCCTTGGTAATCTACTTAGTGCATCCTTCAAGTCTTTAAGCTGTCATGTGACCACTAATCGACCAATGGGATCGCCCCTTGCTCACGTAACCCCCAAAGCCTCTTTGCCACTCTGTCACATTGTTGAGAGATAAGGGTTAAGTATTGTCCATGGCTACTTGTCCTCCATGGATATTCCATATCTTGCTAAGACCTGGTCCAAAGCTCTTTTCAATTTTTGTCCCCTTGGAAGCCCAAATCTAAAGCTTCTTTTCTCTATCCCTCTCCAAGAGACTCTACCTCACCGTGTAATCCCTCCATATTTCCTCAAATTTCTCCCTCCGAAACCCTGGCACCTTGTAGCGATGGTCATCTTTGGGTACATGGAAAGATGTAATTGGTATGCAAACTCATGACACATGAAGTGCCATATTGAATACATACAGAGAAAGAGAAGAAAACTTTTTATAAGGAGTTTATTCTGAAAGAGCAAAATGGACAAACAAGAAAATCTTTGCATTTTAAAAGTATAAAATGCATTTGATATGTATAAAGACTTTTTTCCTACAGACATTGCAAAGAACTCCCTCCCTCAAAATAATAAGGACTTGCAAATGTGCAATTGATGTTGAATTAATGTACGTATGCAGTTAACTTCAAACAATATGGGAATAATTTTTGCTTTATTTACCAAATTTGATCTTTTGGTCATACACTGCTAGAGAAAAGCAAACCTATAACAAACATGTAGGCCTATAGCATAGCAGGCAGCCTTTACAAAATGTGGCACAGATTGTGATGCTTTCCAGGAAAATTATTTCCTGTATTTAACACACAGGGAGAAATAAATGCAAGGTACAGGTACATAGGAATATTGATCAGTTAATAGTGAATTAAAGTTTTACTGCAAGCAATTCGTCCCTTGTCTTACAAACTTGCAGTAAAGTGAAAAATCAATTAATATTCAAAATTGAATTTTCATGAACAGAGCACTTTTCAATTGAGAATAGTTTAATTGAAATAATCACAAAATTCAAAGTCTATATCATATCTAATTTATCCTAAAAAATCTACATTGTATGACATCCAGAGATGTAAAGGTATTTATAAGAATTTGATATATACTGGTGGATGTTCAAAACTCTATGTAGAATATCAAAATTGCTTCCAATATTCTTTTTTATATTTGGTGTTAACATGTGTAGGTCTATACTAAGAGACATACACGTGGCAAGTGAATACGAAGAGCACACAAATCATGCTTTATCATTATAAATTCCTCCACAGAGAAGAAAAAAACTGGGGAAATGCTACAATTTTTGTAAAGCAGCAAGCAATCTTGAGGACCTTTCAAACTTCACAAAGCAAAGAAACTTTTCTTTCAATCTCTGCCTTGCCCATTTACGTTCCTTTAGAAGGATGATTGCTTAACATTGAAACACACACACATACAGAGTGAAGTTTGGCTCTCTCAATTGAATATGATCAGTAAAAAGGGGTTGGTCCACAGGAGGTGGTTTCAGACCGCCTCGAAGTTCGCCAGTTCCAGGTATTCTCTGATCGGGAAATTTACCCCGATCAGAAAATACCAGGTATTTTGGTAATGTGAAAGCAAACTACGCGTAATCTCCCCGAAAGAAAATACCCGCTAAATAGTAGGTACTTGGCGAAATTACGAGAACTTTCGTGGGGATTTTTCCAAGGTCGCAGGTATTTTGGCGATGTGAAAGCAAATTACGGGAACTTTTATCCCAGCGTGTCGTTGGGCGCGGCGGCGTGGGTGGCTGCTGGGCTAGTGATTTTGAATCTCCCGCCTTGCCTGCTTATCAGACCACACTGCGCATGCTCGTAACTTCGGGAACTTATCCCGAAGGATGTGTTTCGGGGCGGTGTGAATGCAGGAATAATTAACGGGTATTTTTTAGCCTTAAAAAGTTCTCGTAATTTAACGGGGATTCTTGTGATCGAGGCGGTTTGAAACCGCCTAATGAAAGAGTCGTGAATATATACTTTTCACTTTTGTAATCTGGTTTGAATTCTATGCCCTATTCACAAGCCTTTTCTTCTTTTCTCTCTTTTTTTTCAATTCAGAAGATTTCAGGGGGATTAGAGTTTGCCAAAATCAAAATCCCTCATCTAATTTTATTCTATCTCTACCCCCCTCCCTCTTATAATCTCTTTCTTTTCAATTCTCTCTCTAATATCTATT
Organism: Lytechinus variegatus; assembly: GCF_018143015.1. NCBI lineage: Eukaryota > Metazoa > Echinodermata > Echinoidea > Temnopleuroida > Toxopneustidae > Lytechinus > Lytechinus variegatus. The sequence continues at coordinate 353,094 of NC_054755.1, read as the reverse complement.
CTTTGGCTTTCTTTAACATTCTCTCTCTCTCTTTCATTCTCCTCATACCTATAAACTGTGAACTTCATACTTGCCAAACTTTCGTCAATTGTACGAATTATTGAGGGAGTAAATAAACCAAAGAGCTTGATATACAGTTGCCTTTTCAATAAAGACTGAGGAGACATTTTTTTTCTTCTCTCTCTCTCTCTCTACCCCCTCTTTTTCATTTCTGTCTTTTTTTCTAAACTGCAATTTAAATAGATGTTTCTGCCTCTTCTTATTAAAAGCAACAATGGCTATTCACGGCCTTTGCTTTGTCATTCATCACGAAGCTTGCCAGTTTGAATCAGCGCATTTCTCCCGACATCTATCAAACTGCAGCGGGGAGAATAGCGACACATTGTTGTGGTTCTCTCACCCCTAGGGTTTTCCTCGGTGTAGTTTTCCTCCTCCGATCGATCGGGGTCTAAACACGCAATCCCGACCGACCAGCGCGGAAGACCCCCAGGCTCCATTCTTGACTCTTTCCACATTTTAGTCCCTTTTTAACCCTCCATTATATTTCCCAACAAAAGTTTAGGGCTCCCAACAGAGTGCAAACTTGACCCCCCCCTACCATCACCAGCAATTCTTCTAAAAGCCGATAACCAAAAGCCAAACTATGACTAATAATATCTGTATTCCTGCAACCCTTGATTATTATATTGAAAATAATACATCAATGGCTTTCCATTGCTCGAAGCGTGATCGAATCGATACTGTGTGCTATTAAAGCATCCTATTGAAATGGGTACATTTTGAGGTTGCATGCATCGCAAAACTTCTTTATCATGGAAGTTGCATAGGCCAAGCCATGATACAGCAACAGGATGTTGGAAAGGTACAGGCAATCGTCACTAAATATGGCAGAGATCAAATAAAAGCAGATCCACAATCTGATCAGAAAAGTGGTAATGGTCGGACGCCTGTGCTAGGCAGCTCCCAATTGGCAACCATGCTCGAATGAAAACGCACAATGGCCGGGGTGAGAAATCTAAATAAATTATCTTTACTGCTCTAAGGGACAGATAGAGTAAGAAGTAACAAAAGGAATCTCTGGAATTGATTTTTAGCCAAGAATTCTCTCCCAGCAAAGCTATAATAAATCACGGATTTGTGGTTCAAGGACTAGCCGAATTTCTCTCTTATTGGCCATGTAATTCTTCATCTTTTTCAAGAATTTTAATCCTGATTTATTTCAATTTCTTGACACCTGAAAAATTGAGGATTTCAGGTTTTGTCAAGAGCAGACAATCGCATTAAAAGTTTGTGATTATTGTATAAAGTACATTATGACTGACTTTACACAGGTCAGTATTTGAAATTGTACCACGTAAATCCATCACAACCTAAGATACTCTACATGTATGTATGGGAATATGAGCACCACCACACAACACATACTGTGGGACTACAGAAAGGGAAATCATAAAATGATACAATCTCTGAAAAAATGCATGTACATGTAATGGAGAAATGTGATCTAAATCACAAATAGAGGTACACGTACATGTGCTATACCTAGACTTAAATTGTTAGTCACACCTTTGAATCCTACTCTAAAGATTCCATACCAATCATTCAAAATAACATAAGCCTATTTGCATGAAGACTTTTGATCATAACATTAATAATTATTATATAAATAATATATGCAACATTTATAAAGCGCTGCATCCCTTCACCTTGGCTTTAGTACAGCTATCATCATCAGATGCTTGAGCATTTATCATGGAATTCCTACATGTACCCGGTACCCGTCTACCCCAAATCTCGGTAGAGAGTGGCAAATGTAGACAAATGCCTTGCCAAAGGACGCCAGTGCCGCGGAGGGATTTGAACCCTAGACTTCGTGGTTCAATGCAAAGTCCAGAGACTTATCAATTGACAGAGCTGCCAACCTAAACAAGAACATTTCAGTATTTTGAAAAGCTGAAAATCAGTATTTTGGCGAGGAAATCAGTTTTTCCAAAGAAATACCATAGGACAACACATAAAACTGAAACTTGAAAAATCAGTATTTTGCATGAAACCAGTATTCTTCTCATTTTTCAGTACTAAATACGGAAAATCTGCACTACTTGGCAGCTCTGCATTGAGCCGCAACACCTCTACTACATATTGATTGGTCTGGGGCCTGCAGTACAAAGCTATGCAATTATTAGGGGGTCTGGGGCCTGTTGCAGAAAGAATTGCGATTAAACGCAACTCAAAAAATCTTGCGCAACTTGATTTTCAGGAAATAAAGCACCCATATTCGGGACTGGCGCTTGTTACAGCCAAACAATCAATGACTAAGCTTTATGTAAAAGGGGTGCTAGTATCGATTTCAGTGGTGTGGCTGCAATGTATAAAAAAAAAAACGGGGAGTGTTTAATAAAGCTGTTCGTAAATTATTAAAGAGCAACTTTAAGAATGAATGGTGATCATTTCTTGTGCGCTAATAATCATCAATGCAGAGCTACCAAGTCTCACGCATTATGCGTGAGACTCAAGCATTTTGGACTCTTGTTCATCCCCTCAAAATCTCTGTCTCACGCAACTATCACAGCCTATCCCCATATACATTGTACACAATAGGCGGTTTCAAACCGCCTCGATCACAATAATCCCCGTTAAATTACGAGAACTTTTGAAGGCTAAAAAATACCCGTTAATTATTCCTGCATTCACACCGCCCCAAAACACATCCTTCGGGATAAGTTCCCGAAGTTACGAGCATGCGCAGTGTGGTCTGATAAGCAGGCAAGGCGGGAGATTCAAAATCTCTAGCCCAGCAGCCACCCACGCCGCCGCGCCCAACGACACGCTGGGATAAAAGTTCCCGTAATTTGCTTTCACATCGCCAAAATACCTGCGACCTTGGAAAAATCCCCACGAAAGTTCTCGTAATTTCGCCAAGTACCTACTACTTAGCGGGTATTTTCTTTCGGGGAGATTACGCGTAGTTTGCTTTCACATTACCAAAATACCTGGTATTTTCTGATCGGGGTAAATTTCCCGATCAGAGAATACCTGGAACTGGCGAACTTCGAGGCGGTCTGAAACCACCTAATGTCTGTGATCTCACTCAGATTCACAGAAAATCTCACACATAGCTGGTCTTTGAACTTGGCATCTCTGTCAATGAACATTTAATGGTGAATATCATCATTAAAGGATCACCAGTCGTTCTTAAACTTAAAGTCAGTTTTAACTTAAAAAGAGCTCCATGAAACCTCCCCCTGTAGTAGGGGAGGACATTGGTATTGTGATTATCTATTACATACAAATGTTGTTTGTTTTCGTACACACATAAGTAGAATACCAAGCATAGTTTATGTGATATCCCTTCACATCTGAACAGTCCCCTACGTATATCATTCGCCACTAGACCTAGTAGGGGAGACCGGGGTTAGTTAGAACATGGGGTAAGTTGAAACATTGTAATTTTCTTTAAAGCCAGTAAAATAAATTTATGCACTACTGCCCTCAATTTATTGCCATTAATATTACAACAGTGTTGAATTATTATTGCAATAAATTGAGGGCAGTATTGCATAAATTTATTTTACAGGCGTTAAAGAAACTTACAATGTTTCAACTTACCCCATGTTCCAACTAACCCAGGTCTCCCCTACGATTGGAGGTATTTATCATGGACCTAAGAAGGTTCGTGGAAATATCAAATGAATATGCAAATCTGCCCTGAAAAGTTCCTTTTTAATACCTGTAGCTGATAACTTTTTATTATGCAGGTAAGCCTACACAATTGAGAACTACATGTACATGTATATTTTCTAAATTTTAAAAAGAAGTATGATATTGAAAAAAAAATGTGAGGAAGATACAAATTATCTTCCTTTTAACTCATGTTGGTAATTTTATAGCTAAGGTGGGAGATATTAATTTGGCATTCCATAAATTTCATAGTTTTAATTCATCCTTTACCAGGATTAAAAATCACATATAATCACATACCAATACACTGATGGTAACTTCAATTGAACAAAAATAAATTGAAAAAAAAATATCATCCTGACTGTTGAGCTTTATACAGTGATCTCTGGCAAAGAAACAGTCATTTGAAGCATTTTACCCCAGAGTAAACTTCCTTAAAATCCACTCTAATTCAAAATAGTCAATACTGCTGAGTGATTTATTAAATAGGATGTGAAGAGGGTATAGGCCTATGGGTTTATTAGAGTGGACTAATGGAGAAGATTGATGTAGGCGATGTTGTTTCAGCCGAGTGTGTTGACAGACTCTGGGTAATGGGACGATCTTCTGTCTCCTTTAACAAAATCTATCCAGATTCTAAAAGGTTTGGTTTGGGCAGCAGTCCCCCCCCCCTCCTTCTTAAAGTGCTGTTTAAGTGATGATACACTGAATACGAAACACTGTTAATAATGGGAATTTATTTGATAGAAATACAGGGGGACTGTAGTTACGGACTAACTACATTCTGGATTTAGTTTGTATCAGTTTTTTTAATCTCTAGGGATTTGAATTTTAATCTTTCAAGATTTAAAACAAATTCAGAGTGATAGGCAGCCACAGATCAAATAAGTAGCCCAAAAAATTTGGAAGACAAACTGAACCCCCCCCCCCTCTTGGTAAATTCTGGACCTGCAATTGGGTTCAGGTCAAGGTTTAATAGGGTTTGAGATAAGAGTTGGGTCAGAGTGAGCGTAAGATTTATAATTTTAATGCAAGAGGGTAATCAGGATGTTTGATTCAGCTTTACTTTTTAAAGGTTGGAGTTTAGAGTCAGGAGTAGGATTGTTATGAAATTTTATGTCCGTTTTCCAAGACCAGAGTGTTTCTTTAACTCACGTCTTTCGCCCAGTCTTCTACAGTGCCTCTTGAAAGCCAATGTCAAATACCTTGGGTCAGGCCCTCTGGAAGGTATTTACTTTGTCCAAATACTCTAAATTCATGCAAGCTTTGTAGAATAAATAACAAAATTTGCACTTTATGCATTTTGAAAACTAGCCATAAAGGTTGTCCTGCCCAAAACCTTTATCAAGAGCAAGAGGAAAAACTAGATGGTAGGCCCTACATGTATAATACTTGAAAGTGGAATAAAGATCAACTTACAATGTATTTTGAATAAAAAATATTTTAAAATCAATTGCAGTATTGGAAATGGACAAATATGTTTGCCGAGCCATCTCTGGTGAATGAATCAGAAGTTTAATAGCATAAATTACAATGATTTTTAGAAAACAGGAGCTCTGTACGAGCTGTCCTAAAACTAAGAAAGAGTCGCAATACACAGGTCCATGATGACCATTCTGAGTCTCATAGAAAAATATCGACCCCCCATCATTTTCAACATCCGAACTATCCTAAAAATATTGAGCTCAATCCAAAATATGCAAGAGACTACATGTATATATTCAACAATGAATCACCATCAGTCACTCAGTCTGCCAGCCCGCTTGCAACCACAAGTTTTTTTTACCCCAAAATGATTTTAACTTTTCCGCAAGACTGCCCATTGCTTATTCATGCCTCAAATGCTGTGATCCATAATGCCTGTACCGAGTATGTAGTATTTCTAAAAAGCTGGTATATCTATGGTATTTCAATTGTTTAGGAAAGGAATACCAGTCCAGTAGCACCATTCAATGAGATGAATGAATTAGCAAATTTGAGAAGAAAAACAACACAACCAAACTGCGCTCTTAATGTCAAGGATTTAAAATATATCCAGATCAGACTTATTTTTAATCTTGAGGACTAACTAACTGTTACATCTCAATTTCTACATCTCTATCTAATATTTGGCTGGTCACTATTCATAGTAGATCTGTATTTAAAGCCTAACAGAGTGCACTCTATAGCCTAGGTCTAGGAGCTTACACGGTCTGTCACTGTGATCTATATATAACAGTAAATAGAGAATACTTATGTGGGCCTAGGTCCTACACAAGTAGGTTTGTATTCATATCAGTTATAAAACAATTTAAAAAACAAGCAAACAAACACAGATTTACTATAAATCTAGATTGCCAAGACCTATAAAGCCAAAATAAGAAGGCCTAGTAAATTTATTTTTGTTTGGGGCAAGTCAAGATGAGCATGAAAATGTTCGAGGCCCCACAACTTTTCACTAAAATATCTTGTATACATACAGTCAGGAAAAGGGGCATACATGTAGGCCTATAAATTTGAAAGTGCAAGAGGACAACTATCTGAAAAGTCTGGACAAAAGGCTAGGCTTTTATACATGTATTGTAGGCCCTACAGATACACTGTGGATGTGAAGAAGACAACCACTAAAACTTTCTATCCCACGAAAAGTGTGACATTTACAGTTCATCCAGGTAGGGCCCTATTCCATTTGTACACACTGAAAAAGAAATATTTGGAACATTGTTGGGAGGGTCTTGACACAAGGCTAGATCCCATTCAGCCATTCTTATGTGAGAGCAAAAGGAGCTCTCCAATGTATAGAGTCCCAAGAACAGCGCTATTCATTAGCATTGCCTCAAGCATGACATAGGAACAAAAGCCTCCCCACCTGGGTCACAAGTTCTATAGAAACCAGGTATTACAGCCAAACCTGGTAGAAAGAGAGGGGAAAAAAACTGGTAAAAGCCTACTTCACCATATTCCCATCAGGTTTGGTTTCTTGACTCAGTGGGTCAAGTCAGTATAAAACCGGTACGTTTGTTAATTATTACTGATAAAACTCACATTTTTCATAAAATATATGGTTATTAGTGGAGGAAAATTTCACAGAAGTTGACAATACTTTGTGTGAGGAATACATGTAGGCCTGCATGTAAACCGACATATTTTGGCATGACATGTTGGGGGCTCTTTCTCAACACCGACAGCTCTCAAAAATAATCCAACCAAACAAATTACATGTACATTTATAAAAAGGCATGTTAAAATTCACTCCTCCAAGATTTAATCCATGTATGGCATATACTCCAGTGAATATGTTTATTACACATTCAGTGACATAAAATTGATCAGTAAACCTGTGACAGGAAACAAAAACCTCAAGTTGCATGGCCCATCAACTATGCATAAAGGACCTTTTTGGTTTGAATGCTTTCTCCTCAAACGTTGGGATACAAAGTGAAGGTCAAATGGTGTATAGGCTTTTCTCAACTCATTTCCATACCCCAAGGTCCACACGGTCATGAAAATCATCAGGAATATGAAATAAAAAATTTGAATAAGTTTCCAGAAATGATACATCACTGATAAAATTTAAGATCGTTCAGTTTAATACAGGTATACATTTACTCTGATATTAAAGCGAGAATCAAATAGTGCAACTTTACGTTGTACACAGCATTTTTATTATTTCATCCCCCCTCTTTCGGGGGGGGGGGGGGGGCAATCAAAGTACAGAGTGTATTTTACCCTATCAATTTCTTTCCAAAATATTACACTGATCTGTAATGTTCAGGAATCATCATACACGAACATCGAACATCGAAGTACGTAAATACACTTATTTTCAATACTGTCAACTTTAACTTACACTACAATAAATTTTATGTTGATAATTTTTTGATATGCACAAAAATATGCATGGCCTGGCACAAAGATAGGCCTACACCCCTCCCTCCCCCTTACATACAGTACTTGCAGTGTAGCAATCCTAAAGAAACACCAACATAATTTTTTGTAAAAAAAAAACCTGATAAGCAAACAGCAAGGAAGCATTGAGCACTTTGCTTTTATCCCCGTTCAATCGATCAATCGTTGATAGAAAGAGAGCATGATGCAATGTACACACACACTTCCATTTATCTAAACATGAACCAAAACTTCAGCAGGAATTGAGAGTTTACAAACCTTCTTTTATTCTGGGACTACACAAAGATCTGTATTTAAAGCGAATTGACACTTGAATTATCAAAGGTGGCTGGGTTTCTCTTCATTAAAGCTTAAAGGAGAATGGTGCAGTTCAGACTTTCAGAAAACACTTTAATTTGAAGAGATACATTTTGGTAACTTTCATAGTACCTGTACATGTAAACCTATATGTAGCTTTGATTTTTTGATGCACCCCCCCCCCCTTATCCCAACATACCCCCATCAACCCCACAAATAGGCCTATTTTGAAAAAAAGGACTATCAATTATTCTTTTACATATCATGTAGTCTGGAGAAATGGTTCTAGTATTTGATATTGAACAGCATTTCTAAAACACCACAACATTATTTCATGGGATTACACAAATTAAGTACAGTAAAAGATTAAAATAACAGTTATATGATCCATGTACAATTGAGACAGTTAGGGACAGGGGATTAAGCTCTATTCTATTCAAAACACTGTCTAATGAGGTATCAAGCTAAGTTGACAAAAGATGGATTAAAATCTCCCAGATATTTCAAAAAAGGGATTATCTGATTGTCCTCCATCTTGAACACTAATTAATCTCCTTCAATATAATAGAGCTTTCAATTCATGGACCTGAATGAATGGGGATTTCAATTAAATCTAAAAAAGGGCAACTGAATTGATACAACATTATGGACAAAACTAAGACCACCAAAAGCTGTAAAGCTGCCTGTTTACAAACACATACAGGCCCACACTATTTTAAGAATTCTAAATGTACAACAAATTTACAAACAAAATTATGATCTTTCTGAAAATAACTAAAAATTAAATTCATGTTACATGTACTGCCAACTACATTGATGATATGTTGAGGCTTGAACTGTATTATATTGAATACAATGTACATGTAGATAGTGCAACATGAATGCCTTGTTGGCTTTCTTGAAAAATCAGTTCCATTCCCAAGCACTATTCTTGAGATTAACGTGACCCTGTCCCATTAAATAAAAATCATCACCAGTATCTTTACAGGTATTAACATTTCCAATTTTTCACAACAAAGATCTTCATCCAGATGGCATACCCTATAAACTAAAGAACAGATTTTTTCTTAATTTTTTTGAAATATGTATTCTGTATATTTGTATATCGTGAGATCACATGCTTTTCATATCGAAGTGTACAAGACACTGTAGACTCCATCAAACGAGTAAAAAAAAAAATTCACAAGATTTATGTGAATGGGAAAGAGGATTGGGGTCACATGACCTACGGAAGAGCAGAGTGCAAGTTTAATCAAAGTCTTGTTCAAATAACCAAAAGGGTCAAAGTATAGAAATGGAGAGATATGGCAAGTTCTCACTTGGCCTTGTGTGCTTTTGAAGGAAATGGCAATGGCATGAAAAGGGGGACTTTTTTTATGAAATCATGATCAAAAAGAAAGGAAGAAACTGGAAGTGAAATATGAACATGATGGTAGTCCTATAATTGTTCATTCTGATAAAATTATGTCAGCCCATCACCAGGATTATTATTGAAAAACTCTTTTTAAAAAGGGCAAAATTTCAATTATACATGTATTTACTATATATGAATATGATGCAATAAATATTCACACATTGCAGCTTACATGTACATGTGCAATTTAGACTTGAGATAACCGGGGCCCATGTAACACAATAACAATGGTTAGCGATTAATCGTTAATTGAGACAGCAATTCCGATTGGTTCCTATAGGTAGCTAATCAGTTTACTGAGCAGAATACATGTGCAAAGATGATTCATTTCATTTAACGATATACATGTATGTGTTACAGGACCCAGGGGTCTGTTCATACATTGTAGAAAAAATTGGAATTGAATCTAAAGCAAAGTATGATATAAAAAGAGATAAAACTGAATACTGAAAAGCAAGCTTCTGATTGGAGATTGAAGTCCCTTTTTAAAGATTTTTGTTTGTTTGTGGGGGTGGGCAGCCGGAGCTGATTCATTACACTCAAAAAATCAGATCAACATTAATAAACACAGGCATATAAAATGGAAGTCTAAGCAAACCATGAAAACACAAAATTACAATAAATTGTTAACATTTTTCAGGGCTTGTATGGCCGATTCGTAAAGTTCTTGTGAAGATTCAACATCTACATGTACATGTAGGCAGCATCACAGACATCTGACTACAACAATGTACGGTTTGGAAAGAGATAAACCTACCCTCACCGAGACATTCACCGAATGCAACCAAAACATACAATGTTTCTACTGGAGCGGAATAAAGGACCAAAGCTGAGAGCTCATTAACTTTATTTTCTTCTTCCTAAATTTAGATCAGACGGAAGGTTCGGAGGGGGTGGGGATCAGAAAAGAATTTGATTTATATGAACCTCCTCTTTTGCTGTTGTTGCATAATTCAACATTCTTATTTCTTATTTCTTTGTTCAGTGTTCATTTGATTGAAAAGATGATATATGGACTAGAGCCTCTTTAATTGTTTTGGTATAAAATTCTGTAAGTATACCCTTAATGATGTAGGCATACATTATGCTGAAAACAGTAATGATGCGGAGCAAGTAAAAATGAGATTAATTTGATACATTGTGTGATTTTAATGAACAATTCTTTTGCTGCCTACTGTACATGTATGCCAAGAACGCATACATGTAGGCCTAAAGATGTAACTCTACTTTCTTCATGCACATTGTACAAACGATTGTACTTCTATCACAAAAAGAAGACTTTTCGGACCGAATGCATTGCGATCGCCTTCAGGCAAGCTTCTTCATGCGTAATAACAACAACAGTCCCAAAGAGTTTCCTATGTGATTTAAATCAATGTTAGAGGGTCCGATGAACGAACACAGTGGTCATTTTCCCTTCTTTTTCTTTTTTTTTCCTTTTTTATTCAATATGGCCTTGGGAAGCTCTAGAAATACAAGTAAGATAGGCAGCTGTAGTATGGAAAATCAACGAAAAGTCACATCAAACTAACTGTGTGCATTATCACAGAGGATGTCCAATTGAGAAACTAACTTTTCAAAAAAGTTAAAACAAATAATTCCTCTAATGGTCTATTACAAACAGCAGTTGCATGAAAGAAATGTGATGCAACATTGCAAATACATGTACATACATGTAATCAATTTCTACATAATATACAACAGAAAAAAAACTTGAATAAAGACATACATGTACACTGTACAGTGCACTTCTGTGCAATGAAATTCCATTTTGCAAACATCACATGTATTGTGGTTGTGACCCATGTGCATTAAGCCTTTATTCCCCCATCACTTTCTAATTTTTGAATATGCCATCTAAATCAACTGTAAAATCGGGGTACTATTAGGCTTACTGTTCAATAGTGAATAGCCAACAGTCCAACCCAAATCTAAGAAAATTCTCATGGCCTCAGTACATGTGCACTGTACCTCCAATTCTTTACCTACATGGACATGTACATAAAAATGAAACACCAAAAATATTACAAATTGAACCCTAAATTTCCCTATAGTTGACTATTTCCTCAGGTATCAGAAACCATGCACCACTTGAGAAAATAATACCAAGATATATACAAGCACATTGCTGAATATTCTTGTTTTACTGCATAGTATGATTAGCAGAGAAGTTCAAGTACAGTACAAAACTGTTTACATTACATTGCGCAATCCTATACATCAGGTTCATTCATGTACATGTATATTGACACAGTTACAAAAGGCCCATGTATTCCTATCCAATGTGTGTACTTGTTTGAGAGTGATCAAATAACTTTCTTTATGGACCCAAATAATCAAGGTAAAATAAATTGTTTATTAATACACACCATGGTTACAATGTAGTGTGAATACATAAATGATGAGTTTGAAAGAATGTTTAGGACAAGATTTCCTTTCTAATACACATAATTTGTTCTTATTTTAATGGAAATTAAGATAGATTTTGAAATTTCTTAAATCAATTGATAAACCATAAAACTGCATCCCCTCCGAATTTTAGTTCCCTCAGAATATGCTCAACTTTAAGTCTAATTATCATCTTCAAATCAAATATATGTATGCACATATTACATGGACGTACGAGGGAAAAGGGACAGCGGGGGTTTTATTCAGAGCACCTTGGATATTATGCCAGAGTCAAACAATGCTTAATGAATCTAACTGACAGTAATACCTTCTACCAATTGACATTTCTTCTCTCAGGTATTTCAACCCCTTCTTTTCAAAACCCGATTCTCAAACATTGTTGGGCTGACAAGTAGAATCAATAATGGCTGAATGGGACCGCACTACCTCTTCATCAATTCTGATGAGGGGGGTAGGATAAATGAATATTTAACGGGCCAGATCACCAATCAAATGGAAAAGGTGTTCTCTGAATAACTGCCCATCTAAAACTGAATGCTCAAGTAGACACTACCAGTATTAATTCACGATTTGAATTTTCAGTATACATGTACATGTAGGCCTAACTCTGCAGACTGTAACAAAGATGATTGGAATTAATTGAAATTATGGACAAAATAAATCAATTATATCCACACTGCATGGAATGTACTTGCATCTTTGTACAGGCTGGGCACTACCCTTAGCAGAATTGAATGTGAGATTGGGGCAATTTTGCTCTTGAAAATGCTAAAAAAAAAAAAACACGTGGAAAAAAGAGCCCAGGAAAATTCCCATTCATTGAAATTCTAAAACTATCCAATGTTGCAGATCTATAGTGTGTGAAAAGTAACCCTCAAAATGATTATTTAAAAATTAATTTGCTTGGATCCCACATACATGTATTCCATGATATCATTTTTTGAATTAGGCACAAGTCAGTCCAATACAAATGGGCATGCAAGTCATAAGCTACACATCCATCTTTCCCGCGTACTAAATAATAGGGATAACTAATTATGAAGTCACAAACTTGCATATCTGGATAAAACTTCTTCATACATGTATTTCAATATTTATTCAATTAAGGGTGATTTCCACGGTTACGGAGTGACATTCAGAAACATGTTTTTAGCATTCAAACAAAGATATCACAAATATTTAAATAATTACTTACAAAGAAATAGTTCCTGACAGTAGTTCATGTAGCTGAAACCCTCTTTTCAAAATAATATTTCTTATTTTGATCCATTGAATTAATGAGATATGAATATTCATATTCATGGTTCTTAAGTGACATAAAATGGACATGCATATTTGAGGAGAAAACATATTACTCAAACTCTGTAAACTTTAAATGGCTATCAAATTCCATATGAGTTTTGATAGAAAAATTTGATCCAGATTTGAAATAGAGCCAATATAAATGTTTGGAAAATGTCCACTTTTGCTTATAATTGCCCTTAACTGAAATAGTATGAAGGTTCGACTCCCCAATTGGGAGATGATCCTAGTCCCCCAGGGATCATTATCAATGCAAACTTCATCAATACAAATGCAGGGTGCTACATTACTTTTTAAAAGCACTTGCCTGGTCGGGCAAGTAAATTTTTAATGAATTGAAATTATACACTTGCCCAAAAATCTATTTCACTTGCCCGAAAAATCCTTGAAAAAATAGTTATACCTCTTCAAGAGAAAGTTTTGCGGTTTATAAACCATTGATCTTTTCTCTTTTGACATGAACTGATCTACTTTGTTATTGCATTTCTTTTTCCAAAGTGATTTTATTTTGCCTGCCACGATCAAAATTAGGGTCAATATCATAAAATCGACCCTAATTTTGGTAATTCTACTGTGAGAAATTCACTTGCCCAATTTGGGCAAGTATTTTTTATCTTTACTTCAAAACACTTGCCCAACTCTAACTTTTACTTGCTCGGGCAATCGGGCAAGTGCTTATGTAGCACCCTGCAAATGGAGCTTCTCTAACAAGCTGCTATTGGAATCTATCTTCGATGTCTATAAAATCTCTCTATGTCGATCCAACTCCCAAGTACGCCCTGTCTATTTATCACAAAAAACAATAATTGTTACAATCAACTACATGTATCTCAGTTTTCTACTGTTTTGCTAGACTTCAACATTCCTAATATGAGATGTGTCTACACAGCACAACAGCGGACTCCATAAATCTCTATAGAGGATCAGCTATATTGGCATCAATAATTTCGTAACTTGAACTGGGATATCGGGATCTTTGAAATCGATAGGAAAAGGCGTCATGTTATATAGGAAATATATATAACATCTTTTTTTTAGACAGAACATTAGGCAGTATGATTGAGACTACAATCCCCTAAACAAATCAGATTTATGAGACACAAAATGTTATAATGACCCAGCTTATATTAACCTGTGCTAAAAAGAGCCCCGAGATCAGATATAAAACAATCATACAGATCTAACGATCAATGTTTGTTCAATGTGTTTTTATTAAATTCTAATTATCTGTAATTGTATATACCGGATTGTGAAATAATTAAATGTTTCTGCCTGGGCAATACAAATAGTACTGAATTTTACATTACAGCATGTTTCACTTATAATAGTAATTACATTGGACTTCAATTACAATATTAACAGAACATACTAAGGTCGCTTCATTATAGGTCGATACATGTATTTAGACCATTTACTATGTATGCACATACGCTGTCACTTGGCGTCTGGTCTGGCTAGTTTAATTACTTGCCCGATGAGAATGATACCCTTCTCATAAACCTATCCTCCAATTAGCCGCCTAAGAGTAATGCGGATAATTCAATAAAAATTGCGTTCATAAACTCCGAAAAATAAGCCGCATTATTTTTACGAGCGCCCGTCCTGAAAAAGGCGGATAATCGCCATGACAACTGGACACGCCCCCTCCGATGCGGTTGTGTTGGAAAAGGGTGACCTTGTGACCGCACCATGGCAATTATCCGCATTATTTGGAAATGCGTTCATAAACTCAAAATCTTGTCCCGATGCTGCTATTATGCGGATAATAGCAGCATCAGAGTAATGCAGATAACTCTTGTCCTCCTCCAATACCGTACAAAGTGACAGCATTCGACTCGTGATTGGCAAGGTTGATAAATCATAGCAATATATGTACATGTATACATTCAGTTGGTAAGTTTATAGAGTCTACATATTAGGTTGAACTTTAATAGTTTAGAGACAAGAGGCTAGCTCCCACAAAATATTAATGAATTGAGATGAGATAAATAAAATGAGAACGAGATTGAAATTGAAATTTAAGATTATTATTACCGGTACATCTTTTATGACATGTTATCAATATTTTGACAAATTGTTGATCGAATCTGCTAACATCCACAGATTTTAGGGTATTCCGATTTTAGACAAGGAATAAGGAATATGAAGTAAATATTTTGATGTCTTGACACTTCTTTCATACATTTCATGAAAGTCATGAAAATTTGACACTACACACATGACACACAAACACACACACAAACACACTGACGAGAGCAGATCCAAACGGCTTGTGACACAAGTTTGGACTACAGCGGCGGGTGAACTCGGGGGCATACTCACATGTGCACTAAGGCACGTCGAATGGCATCGCGCAGAAATCGTATTTCCATCGACCAAAATTGGCATCAAGAATGTCATTGTCCATAATGAAAATATTTGTAAAGAAGTTCTGTGTCGCATATTTTCTTGAATTCCTGTTCGTCAAATTGGCCAATCTGGCCTAAAATTCCAGGGATAAATATTCCATTCCAAGTCGATCACAAGCACTAGCAACACATCTCCAGATAGGTCTTCACAGGGTAAGCGCAGCATATAAATCGTGTACAGCGAATTTCACATGCACACATCACACAGTTACGGAATAGCCATTGCAGCTAGCTCTAATTGAATTGAAACGCCGATACGCTGTCTTCATTCAGCAGGCTTTCTTGCATCTAGCGGGTTACCTCTGGTTTGGATGACTCCATTATAAAATAGGGTCCTTGGTATAGTGTAAATTTTCACTTTTTCTATTTTACCAATAATTTAATGTATATTAGACAAAAAATAGATATGTCATTATACAATATGATAAATAAAGTTATTCATTGGATAAATTTGACAATTCATTTTATTTTTTACTCATACGTCTGAAGTATATGCTTATGATTCTCCCCTTAAAATGAATCGACTCGTCAAAATAATCGGATTGCGTTTTACGTCCCCACCGAAAAGGTGGAATCCATCGTACGAAGACAGGTGAATAGAACTATCTTTAATCCTCTTTTCTTTTCTAACCACAGAAACTTCTTTCATCGCCGCAGTCCGAAGCACATCCTTTCATATGTTAACCAGAGAATAAACTGGAAATCCACAAAGAATTCCATCGAGCTTTTGTGTTCATTTCATTTCGCAATGCAAAGCCAAAGCTCCTTGCATAGATCCTTAAATAATAATGAGTGGAAAAGATGGAATACCGATATGTTTCTAAAAAGGATTAGGGTCGAGGAATATACGCTTTTTTATTTGATACAAGAGATATAACATCGAAGTAAAGTAAAATACTTGGAGATCCAGAGTAAAGGGATAGATCAGGGAAGCAGATATATTTTACAATAATTCGGCAACCTCATAGGTCCTTTGGGACCTTCCGCCTTTTTACCTGTTTTTTTTTAAATCAATATTAATGAAGGAAGTTCAGTTAATTACCGAGAAGCCTATACATCTCAAAGTATAACTGAAATCGAATGACATCTTTCAAATAGAAGAGATTATAGGGTCCTTTTGTGAAGACCGGACAAAATCTTTAATCCGATAAGCAAATACAACACTATTGCACCCTCCCTCCGGATAAAATTATTCCAACCTATATAGCAGAAAAGGCGTGCAAGATATACACTGGGGAAGGGGGGGGGGTGTCCTATGTTGCCCGGGGCTCGATATTCTCGATCTGAAATATTCATATTTAGATTTTACTCTTTGGTCTCTGCTGAGAGAAAATATATATTGACTGCCGTAAAAAAAAGGGGGGGGGGGAATGTAACACAAACGGTGAAACCGAAGGGTAAATGGCTTTGGACATGAATATAAAAAAGAATAGAATAGAATACATAACAAGAAAAGAAGGGGAGTCAGAATAAAGATGGGGTCGGATGGGGGGAGAGGGTAAAGTATCATACTTTCAAAGATGTATGCCCGACCCCATCACTACTGATATGCCTTTACAAGTTTTATGATAATGCCAGGTAAAATTCATTTTATAGAACAGAGTATAAAACAAACTACCGAGAAACGCCCCTCCCCTCGAGCATTGCTTTATAATTATATAGGTCTATACCCTAACAAAATACCAAATAATTCCAAATTATTTATAATTGTCAAGAACGAGTTGATTCTTAAAAAACTTAAAGGGGATTATATTCATATGACATTGTCACCGGCAAATATTTTGATTCTTGATATTGTACAAATTATCTTTGAGAAATCAAATTCTTAGCAAGACTAGCGAGATAGGAACACAGAAACAGCAGCGATGGTACAGGGAGTGTGTTTCATCGTCCGAATGGCTTTAAAATCTTGTAAATTTTACAATAGCAAATCCCGCTCATATTATTGCATAAAGCTTAGGCCTCCCGTGGTTATGGTTCGGAAAATTGTACAAAACCTGGAAGTTCGAGAATATGAATAAATATGAACGTGAATTTTGATACGTTAATCTGCATATTCAAAGGTGGATCTACGGGGCCGGGGGAGTAAGTGGTTACCCCCCCCCCCCACTGGGCTGCCAAGTAATAAAAAGCAATAACCTACATTTTGGAGCCAACTTCCCTTTTATGCTTATCAAATTTCTCAGTACCAAAATTACCTTCATTTTGTTGTAAAGCCCTTTTTTGCTTTTCAAATATTTAAGACCCCCCCCCTTGGAAAAAAAAGCTAGATGAAATAAAATTTTAAAATAGAAAAATTCCTAGCTTATTTATTTTTCTTATTCCCTGTTACGTTTTAGAAGATGAAATTTAGGCATGTTTCCGCGAGGGGATGGGAAAATGTACTCATCACATCATAAGCCATGTACTCCTCCCCGTATGTCTGCACTGTCAGGAGTAGACTGTCACCCCATCAAATATGGTATGGGGTTCAGTCCTATACCAATGAGGGAAGGGGACGACTAAAAAAAGAAATTGTATTAATTGAAATGAGATCAAGGCTGAAGTTCAAATTCAAGTTTAATCTATAAAATAAAACAGACGTATGCGAACAAACGAAGATCAGTGAGATGAAAAAATAGAATACATAACACATTAAGGGGTTGTTGGGACCCATTAGAAGTAGGGTGTACGGAAGGAAAACTAAGGATGAGGTTAGAGATGACAGTTGTGTATACGCTGCACCCAACCCAGGTGAAGTATATAGGTGGATGGGGAGATAGCCTGAACACAACAAGGTAAAATGTTAATGAGCCTCGGAATAGATAAAAATGGTGCTATACATATCAGTATTCATGTAGCATAAATTAAAAGGGCAATATTGAATGCTCATTCATAATTTGATGACATATATAGGAGCAGGATCAATACCTATACTGTTTCCTACACCATGTAAAAAAATGTCAACTACCCTACCCCCTTACACACACACACACACACACACACACACTCACATATATTATTTGGCTTTAATGATGTAGTAATTTCTCCTCATTTTATATGAATTTTGTGAGGTGTTTCTGTGAAGTATATGGTTCACCCCTGTAGAGGAACTCGTCAAGGTTTCCCGCCGCATCAACGCTAAAATGGCTTAACCTTGTATTTAATTTAAATTACTTTATCTGAATATTGGCGGCGCTGTTTATAATAAGGAAATCAAATAAATAAAGACTGATTGATAATACGTTGTCGTCTATTGAATTCATCAAAATTGTGATTGGCAGGATATCAAATCCTAAAGAATGACGCAAATCCTTAGATGATATGCATCAAATCTATCCTGGATAAATTTCCCTTTGGTTCAAATGATGAGCCATTTATGAGCTCATATGCATGACTGGCAGAACTGATTAGAGCAACAGTTAAAAGTCTTTTATGAGGCCAGTCTTTCTGACGTGTAAACGTCTATACATAACATAATTATGTGAGTTGGAATCACCAGAAATTACTACCAAATCTATAATTGAAATCTTTTTGCAGTACAATGCGAGTATTAAAGTATAATAAGAAATATTGCACCCGATGAATGATTACCAGTCTATTTCATGGATAGTAATTATGTTATCAATGTAATATGCTAAAACTGAATTTCTTGTTTGAAGCTTGGAATTTATTTCTTTTTTGAAAAAAGGTGTGAAATTCAATTATCTCATCAAGAACGTTTCACCTTCCCAATCCATGTTTGTATCAGTAGCTTTTCTAACAATTCTTTCTCATTAAACAGCAATTTGTTGAGATTTGAAATGTGTAAAAATTAGGTCAAATTTAAAGCAACATTTACCTAAAGAATAGCGAATAGCCATATCGTAAAAATAGTATATATAAAAATATTATTGTAATCATTTAATGAACTCTGAGAATGAATCGGTAACATATAACAAGTCGTAGTTAGGGAGCAATGGCATAGAGGGGAGGGGGCACAGTCCGACTCCCCCTTTTGGTTTTCAGGTAGTGAAAAAAAGGCCGGGGAGACGAAAATGAAAGAAAAAAGAAGGAAGAATAGTTTAATAGGTTAAAATCATAAGCATTTCCCCTTCCTTCCCATATGGACAGCGCCTGATAAATGCCTAATTTGTTACCTATCTTTTCTATACGGACAAACAAACCAGTCATATCCATCCCCTTAATAGATTTAGTTTTATTCGTATAAAAAGGTCAATTATACAAGACGTGAACGCAGTCTATCAACACCGAATTCAATTTTCATTAAAAAGGCAAAAGGCAAAACAAAACTTGAAACATCAATTGCAGGATAGTGGGTGAGTTTCATTAAGTATCTTGTAATTGACAATTTGCTATTGGCCAATCAAATATCAGGATATCGATTAGGCCCTATATACTTGAATAACAGTTTATCACTGATAACAATTAGCAGCTTCATCTGATGCTCATGATAGTCAACAGCTAGTCATAAAAAGGTTAGGGTTAGGATTGTGGATCAGGAAATAAAGTGGTCATTAATGATTCGAAAGAAACAGATTAAGATTTTAAAAATCTTAAAGAACAAAACTGATTCGAAAGAAACAATCCCTGGCGTCTGTATATATGTCTATGTATGTAGACCCGACCTGTTGACGGTTCTAGACCCATACCGCCCCTAATTTTTTTTCTTTAATTTTCTTTTTGCTTGTCAAAAGGGTCAAATAAATAGAAACATTCTTATGTACCCTCAACCATTTATTAAATACCGGATCCCTCCTCTTCTTCAACGTATCCACGATCTCTTCATATTACATAATTTGTACAATGATTAATATTTTCACTTTATACACAAAACGCTGTTTATTTCTTTTTCATGCAACGCTGTTTACTAAAGAACTTTGCAGTAATTATCTAAAGTTTTTAAAATCTTAAACAGCAAAATATTTTTTTAAATATTTAATTCTTAATAAGATTAAGCATTGTTGTTTGACTGTTAAAACTGCTGTAAAGTTCAGAGTACTACTGCGTTGCATATAATGTCAAACATCAATTTTACCGTGTTTGAAACTAGTTGAATTACTTATAAGAAATGTTCTATCCATTCCATGATTGAGAGGGGTTTTATAACAAAAAGAAAACAAAAATAATACACATTCTTCGCGTTTTGCCGGGGTCCGACTTTTGAAAAAAAAAATCATGCCAGTTCAAAAAAAAAATTAATTGCAAAGTTTTATCAATAAATATCACATTCTCAACAAAAGTACATTGTTTGACTTTTTTCGACCATGTTAAAGTGTGGTTTACTTCCATGGCGTGCACACTTGCACGCTGTTTATCGGATAATGTACATACACTTGCACGCTGCACTTCACCAGTACGACAATACACCAGACGGTGGACTGTATGTTTCCAGAAGAAGAAGAAGAAGAAGACAAGAGCAGTCTTATTGGATTCTTGTTTTTTCAGACCTTTCATTAGTAGGCCCTATATGTCTTCCTGACTTCCAGATATGTTACATACATTTATAACTGGTTGCCATTGTTTCACTCGATTTTCCATGCCATTATTATTTCATTATTCAGTGCTCTTATCAGCGAATGAATTATATAATTAGTAGATCTAAAATTAGTAACTGTTCCCTTTTAGTTTGATTCATATTATCAACTTTAGTAACAATATTTGTTTATTTATGTTACTAACAATTGTTATCCATGACCTAGATTTTGACTTTATAGTTTCATGTATGATATGATGATTTACGTTGTTCTTTTTGTTTTCATCAGGTCATTGATGAAAAACAGTTTATGCTGATCGTTTGTACCTGATTAAATATGTTCTAATAAATAAATAAATAAATAAATGAATGAATAAATAAATGGAATTATTGTCATGATGGTGCTGCATCAGTAGGTCTCATGCACAATCAGTAAAGAATTTTAGCAATCATTTCGCAGACTCTTTCTATTCTACAACACTGAGAATCTTGTTTCAAAAGCAGTCTTTGTCGAAATCTGTGAATCAAAATCCTGGACTGGATAAACGACATATTTGCAATTTTTTTTCGATTTTAATCTCAATACGATGTGCTGTTCAGATCCACCAATTTTCGATAATGGCCTCTAATTTGTCCATAATGATTTGACGGGCATTTTCAAAAGATTTTGAACTTTGCAGAAAGCGTACTCTGCGAAGTGATTTCTTGGCACTTGTTGTTGTTGAATATGATGGCGCTCTTCAATCTCTCCAGATTATACGCGCCAGTCGCTCTCGTATAAGTAGGACGTCGTCGGAAAACGATCCATACGACTTCAAACCATTGGTGAAGATTATGTGACATTAATATAGATTAGTCACCCATCAACCTATTATATTAGTAGGTCCTACAAAATTAAATATCTACGTTGAATAACACTTTAATACAAATAGTGAAAATTTAATATCGCGCGTGCTAAATGATTGTTCGTGGAAAAGGGCACAGCACCAGCAAACCAATCGGCTACATGCAG
The DNA here is from genome assembly GCF_018143015.1 of Lytechinus variegatus. Taxonomy (NCBI): domain Eukaryota; kingdom Metazoa; phylum Echinodermata; class Echinoidea; order Temnopleuroida; family Toxopneustidae; genus Lytechinus; species Lytechinus variegatus. The sequence continues at coordinate 331,228 of NC_054755.1, read as the reverse complement.
TAGCCGATTGGTTATCTGGTGCTATTTTATGCAATAACTAGTAACTAGTTATTGCATAATTTATATGTAGAATTTCCTCAAATCTTCGTTAAAGGACAAGTCCACCTCAACAAAAGTTGATTTGAATAAAAAGAGAAAAGTCCAACAAACAAAACTTTGAAAATTTCATCAAACTCGGATGTAAAATAAGAAAGTTATGACATTTTAAAGTTTCGCTTATTTTCACAAAACAGTTATCTGCACATCCAGGCTGGTATGCATATGAGGGAACTGATGACATCATCCACTCACTATTTCTTTTGTACTTATTATATGAAATATGAATTATTCTAATTTTCTCCTCATTGTCAAGTGATACAACGATTAAGTCCTCCCTGAACATGTGAAATTAACATTGTTTGATACTATCCAAACAATGAAAAACAAAAGAAATAGTAAGTGATGGACATCACCGACTGACTCACCTATAGTTGTGCATTTCACTGTTTTTTTTGAAAAACAAGCGAAATTTTAAAATGTCACTAACTAATACGATTTTGATGAAATTTGCAGCACTATGCTAGTTTGATTTTTTTCTCTATTTTATTCAAATCAGCATTTTTCTGGGTTGGACTTGACCTTTAAATAACGATTCAAATGTGGAATCACATACATATTTCTCGTCCTTCTTATTCTTTTGTTTTGTCTTGTCTTAGTATCTTATTAACAAGAATTATATACCCTTCTTTCATGTCCTGTGTTTGGAAAAACCCCAAATACCTTAAATGTCAAAACGGTTAGTGGCATATATAAAACATAGCAGTTCCTGTGTATAGTCGGGATTATTTATTAACAATTTATTGTTTAGGATTCGGGTCATTCATCTTAAGTTTATTAATCATAATGCGTCTCTCCTTTACATATTTTGAAGAAAAAAAATAAACATAATGTTCAGTAGTCTCAAATACTTTGCACACCTCACAGATGCCTGAAGAGTGCTAATTTCAAAAATATAATTTCGGCACTCACCCGAAATGAAGACGCATTTGAAGAGGGCGCTATCCAATATTCAGAACAAATCAAGAGAGTGTTCAAGTTGTTAATTTTTCAATTCACAAAACAAATTAGAAATTAAAATGTAACAAAATAATGATGTGCAATTTACAGAAACAGGTTGGCAATACCTCACTGATATAAATATGAGAAAAGTAATTAAAAAGATATAGCAGATAAATTGTAAAGAGGGTTAAGTACAGTCAAAGAAGCTTGTATCACATTGCATAAAATGTCATGCAGATCAGTGAACGTAACTAATCTGTATACAGATCAGCGAAGACCACTAATCTATTTACAGATCAGCGAACAGAATTAATTTGTGTACAGATCACCAAAGAGCACTGGTCTGTATACAGATCGATGGTGAAGAGGGGGGGGGGGGGGGGGGGTGAAACTAGTGCAAAATTGCCCTGACCCTTACAGCCCCTGTTGATATATTTTCACAGGTAGTAGCAATCCTATACAATGAGTCTGTACTATCCCCCCATCTCACATCCTCTATCTGTCCATCTTGTGTAAAAAAAATCCTATTTTGCGAGGGAAAATGTAAAAAGGTAAAAACAAAGGTAAAATTTCGTTTAATTAATTATATTTGATTTATTAAATGTTGAGCCATTTCAACGTGTTCAAATTTCTGGCAACTTTAGCAATGTAAAGTCAGTGGAGGGAACGTCACTAGACTTATAACTTAAAATTGGACTGAATTGAGATGCATTTAACTAAGGGATGAGTGGGGATGGGGGGAGGAGGTGGTCGTTCTCAAAATGCTAGTGGCTCATATTGCACGGTTTCACGACCCATATAATTTTTTAATACCCCTTTCTTCTCCCTTCTTCTTTACATTTTTTTCTCACTAATTTAAAAAATCATAAAGGCGGTCGCTCCCATGTTCTTACTAGTGTTCCTGGATTAAACACTAGTTCTTACCTATATAGCATCCCCCTCTTTAGATATGACTTCTCTAACCTAGAGTAAACAAGCGAGAAAATAATAAAACATTATTATGTCGTCATAATTTGGGATTGCCCGGAGATTTTCCCCAGGCATTTATGTGCTATCAATAGCATTATAGATACTATATAAAGCAGGTTGCAGGTAGGTCCAAGGACGACCCCCCTAAATATGTAGAATTTGAAGGGGGGGACAGATTGAGATATTTTTTTCCAAACACAATTTAACTTCATAAAAACCGCCGCATTCTTCTCAATTCTAGATTAAAGGGATGGTCCGGGCTGAAAATATTTATATCTGAATAAATAGAGTAAAATACAAAAAGCAAAGCGCTGAAAATTTCATCAAAATCGGATAACAAATAACGTAGCTATTGAATTTAAAAGTTTATCAATATTTTGTTAAAATAGTTATATGCACATTATCATGAATATTCATCAGGTGGGCTGATGATGACACATCCCCACTTTCCTTTTTCTTATGTTATTACATGAAATCATAATTGTTTCATTTTTTTATACATGTGTGAACGATATATCTCTCTTACTAATGAAATAAGTTGCAGCAATAAATAACTAATGCACTTAATCAGTTGTCAATTTAATTGTTTTAGTTCTTTGTAGAACATTTTTGAATGAACCTAATTTCATATAATAAAATACAAAAGAACAAGTGGGGATATGACATCATCAGTCCCTGGCGTAACTACGGGGGGGCATGGGGGGGGGGCACGTGCCCCCCCCCCAAAAAAAAAAAACGGGGAAAAGGAGAAAAAGAGGGAAAAAGGAAGAGAAACGTAGTGGGGAAAAGAAGAAATTGTTGTTTATTATAGTGTTATATTATATTATGTTATGTAACATAAGAATCATTTTTTTCACAACTTCATGAAACATTATTTGCTTAATTGTGTATTCATTGTTCCCGGTGCTCGCATAGACTGTTTAACGAGATATATAAACCTGCTGTTTTCAAATCAATATACAACAAAATAATATATTTCCTGGCAATTAGAGTTATTATTGTTTTAAGTAGTGATATATTCTTCTTTTTCATGACTACTGAAAGTTATTGCCCTATTTTAAAGTCTTAATATAAAACATTTCCTGTCCGTGCTAACGTTCGCATTAGTGGATTGGTGAGATTTCTGCTCTTCATGAACTCCTAAATTCAGTCCGTAAAATGTCAATTTTTCTGATTTGAATATCAAAAAATTTTAGCTCGCGCTTCGCGCTCGCATCATTTGGTTAGTGAAATACGTGGGGTCTTAGTGAATTCCTACAAACAAGCCTTACAATGCCCCTCTTCATGTCTGAATTTCCTAGATTTTCAGCTCGCGCTTCGCGCTCGCAGTATTACATTAGTGAGATGCGTATGATAATCATGATTACAATGACTTTAAAAAGTGCTCCATGTGTTTAGATGTAATTCTAACAAAATCAGCAAGCGCTTGGCACTCGCATTAGATGACTATGGTGAGATATGTATACTCTGACTTAATGGATTCCTAACCATAGTCCTTAAAATATCCATGTTTGGGGTCAATATATACAAAAATTTCAGCTCGCGCTTCGCTCTCGCATCATTGTTAGTCAAATACGTAGGGTCTTAGAGAATTCCTACAAACAACCCTTAGAATGCCCCTCTTCAGGTCTATATTTCCTAAATTTTCAGCTCGCGCTTTTGCGCTTGCAGTATTTGATTAGTAAGATGCGTATGATAATCATGATTACATGACTACAAAAGGTGCTTCATGACTGTGTTTAGATGTAATTCTAACAAAATCAGCAAAGGATGGCACTAGCATTGACTTTGACTATGGTGAGATATTTATACTCTTAATGGATTCTAAAATATAATCCTTAAAATTTCCTTGTTTAGGGTCAGTATAAACAAAAATTTTAGCTCGCGCTTCGCGCTCGCAATGTTTGTTTAGCGAGACAGTTAAGTATCATGATTACAAAACAATTTGCTTATAATGTCAATTTTTAGCCCCCAATATCAAAAATTTTCAGCTCGCGCTTCGCGCTCGCATTTTTAATCAGTGAGATACATATCAATTCAATGGCACTGCATGTCCTTAAAATATCTCTATTAGGTCAGAATACCTGACAACTGAGCGCGCTTCGCGCGCTCCCTAAGTGACCCGAAATTTTTGCTGGTGCCCCCCCAATGCCGTGACCCACGGTACGCCACTGTCATCAGTCCATCTAATAATGAATATTCATAAAGACATGCCTAGAAATGTTTCACTGCCTTTATGCAAATCTTTAAAATTTAATAACTTTATTTGTTATCCGATTTTGATTAATTTTTCAACATTTTACTTCGTAAATTTTACTCTATTTATTGAAATATAAATATCTCCAGCCTGGACAATCCCTGAAAAAGAAACAAATAACAATATCATAAAATATCATCAAAATTCGGAACGGCAGAAAATAAAGTCGATATTGAGATAAGAAAATTGGACGGGAAAGCGCCGTCAGTCCCAGCTTATCTCCCTTCCCAGCCCCTTGCCAATTATGACGAACCTTTCTTCTTCTTTTAGCTTGTTTCCATTTCCATAATGGTCTATTTTTATACTTTTTTAAACTCCGTCGTGCAATCTTCGATAATAAACATGGTATCTCTCCGGCAAAATAGATATTGCCAGCGCAAAGTGCGAGCTAAAAATGTTAATGTTCAGACCTGAAAACTGAAGATAGCTAGTTACTTGAAAAAGAAAGAAATCACGAGCAATATCCTTATATAATGCGAGCAAGGAGCTGAAATGTTATACAGGCCTACACCAGCCTGGAAATTAAGCATTGTTTTGACACAGATGCGAGTTTAAATTTCATATTAACCTTAAGAACTGGACATTTTACACTCTTTTTATAATCATAAATAGCAGGCTTATCTTACTAAACAATAAATTAAAGCAATCGCGTTCACGACCTGAAATTGAAATGTTTGGTATATTGGCGTGTAAAAGGAAAATTTCAAGGAATGTTTGTAGGAATTAATCGACTCGAGACCGTGATAGGGGGGGGGGGGGTGATAGGCCTATCAAATGCGTGCGTAAAAGTTAAGCATGCACGAGCTGATTTTTTTTAGCAAACAGATCTGAAACGGATCTGTCCCCTCCATTAAATAAGTTGGGGGACTTGTCTCTCTACCCCTGTCCACAAGCCTTAGCATGTCGCATTGTAAGAATTTCATTCACCTTTTTGAACTGACAAGGTGGATTTGAATGTCTTAAAAAAACAGTTATAAACTGACAGATTAAAAACGATAATACATAAAGCAACGAAAACACTTGATTATGACAATTGACCACCCAGGCTGACCACACTCCCGCCACACCCCTCATTCTAGGCCCTTATAGCTCCTTACCCCCAGTCCCCACCTTGTCAACCCCTCCCAAATCTCAGCAATCTGATTTGGAATCTTTCGCAAAGTGACTCCACCCAAATTGTATACATATTGCCAATTTGTTCTTAAATACTTGTTATTTACATCGTCATTTCTTTAAAAAAATTGCAAAATTTATCTTAAAAATAATTCATTCGCTAATTATTTTTTTACAGAATAAAAAAATCACACAAAAACTAAGAATATTTTTATATCACAAAATAAAGCCTTTCAAAATTTCTTCTTTTGAGGAACAGAAAAAGCTGAAGAATACACAAATATCAATACGTGGGACTTGAGAAAAGATATTTTGCACGGAACCATAGAGTTAAATACGTACCGCACACTACCTGTTACGTTTGATTGAACTATTTGAAGGATTTCGAATGACGTAGAGGTAATTTTAATGATTATGTCGTAATAGGATAATGATTAGTTAATGTAGATTAGGAACAAGTTACGAAGGGTGCAATATTTAGCTTCTAAATATAAATTTTACGTCTCCTAATTTAACCCGTCATGCCCGTTTGTTGACGTTTGTCAGTTTGTCGTGTTCGTTGATCAATGAGTTTGACTTTGTTTGGGTTTGTTGAATTTTTTTTCCGTTTGTTGATCCCGTTTTTCTTGAATTATTATAGTGAGATCGAGTTTGGACTCACCGGTTATCAGGCTACATCGAAAATGTGAAATTGTATCGACAATGTAATCCAGATTATCATCAATCTTCATGATTATCATGACAACCCTAAAAATTAAGTACCGTATCGCATTTGCCATGCCATGTTTGCCAGTGAGAGTGTCACCGATCACCTTCGCCTTCGGAAAATCGGTGCTTTCTTCTCCTTCTTCTCTTTGACTTTGTGTGTGCCCTAGTCTTAGCCTGCTGAGGCCTGACTGAGCTGTCTGTGTCACTGTTAGACCAAGGCAATAGCTTCAGTCTCCGTTATATTATTGGTTATTCCGCTGTAATCTGTTCGCTTAACTCACCAATTACAGAGACCGAAGACGAAGTTCTAACTTGATCTGTATGACGGGGTGTCCAAACTTCACGCACTTTTCAAAAATATTCATCAGGCCTAATTTTATTCACAAAATATTCATAATTTATACAAAACCAATTCAAGAAATAGTTACCACATTGACGGCAAGATCGTAAACTATAATAATAAAATCATGGACGAAAATGTAAAGTAAACGTTCAGAAAGAGTGTGACCTAGTAACTTCGCGCACCAAAGCTTTTGTGGAGATTTAAACAAAAACTCAAGCTTAAAAAGTGAAATATTTATTTGATGGCAAAATGCTATAGAATCGGTTAGTACCACATTTAACTCACATTTTTGATGATTTCTGCTTGCAAAATGGTGATATCGTGATGCTTGTTGATTTCTTCAAAACGAGCGCTAGCGGTGACAAATTTGCCGATCTTTTGCCAATATTTTCATGAATATTGAACTCATCCTAAAGAAACTTTCACCAAAGGGTAATTTTAGGTTGCTTTTCATGTTGATAATGTCAAATTTTAAGGATATTGGCTAGTTTTTTAGATAATGACCGTCCGCGAAGTATGGACACGCGCGAAGTTTCGACTCACTGCCATACAGGGACTCAATGACAATGGCAATACAGCCGGCAGCCATCTGTTTCAAGGAGTTTTTAATTTTTTAAAAAAATTTCTCCTTATACACAGTCAGCTTGCTATCATGCAGCCACCATTAGGGGACTTACAATGCAAAATCCCCCCGTTTGGGCTCTTCAATTTTTTTCTTTAATGAATCAAACTTGCAAATTAATGCGACCGAAATACAAATTAATAATTCCTCTTGGCATTAATTGCCAAAAACCGGGGAAAAAAAATCAAGTTTAAAGGAACAAAAACAGTGACTTACCTCGGCGTCGCGCAACTTATCTTCCCTGTTTTATCTGAACTTAGAACATGATATCTGTCTCTTCAAGGGTTTTATCTCTTCTTTGTATTTGTTACTTTTGCTTTTCAGGATAATGTTTCAAATTTTGTTGTATCTTAATGTAAGAACTCTTTGTTAACTATTTTGCTCTATCTATGATCTTGTGGAGTGTTGTGGCCCAGTGGATTAGTCTTCTTACTTTGAAACAGAGGGTCGTGGGTTTGAATCCCAGCCATGGCGTAATTTCCTTCAGCAAGATATTTATCCACATTGTGCTGCACACAACCCAGGTGAGGTGAATGGGTACCCGGCAGGATAAATTCCTTGAATGCATGAGCGCTGTAAGGCAGCTCAAGGTAAAGCCAGGGTGATAATAATGATAACAATGCGCCTCAGAATAAATATTTCTAGATAGATGCTGCTATACAAATGTCTATTATTATTATTATCTACAGGTAAAATGATGGTTTAACTGCAGAGGGATTAATGGTTTAGAATAACTTAAAGTTGATATCCACACCATTCTTCTGGTTGAAGTAGTAGACTGGAAGAACGGCACCAAGATATTCTTTTGGTGAAGTCCCTGGATTCAAGAAAGGAACGTTGAGCTTTGTCAAAGCTTGTGCCACTTGAAAAGGTAAGCATCCTGAACTTTACAGTATTTTATAATTTCTATTTTGTTGTATCAAGTATGGGATTTCTCATCTTTAATGTGTAAAATAGTTTTGTCAAGTTAAACATTGTTTTCAAATGGAGAGTTTAGTTGTGTGATAGGTTCTTGTGTTTTTTTTTTGTCAGCTGGAATGAATGTGACCATATATTACTGTTGAATTCGGAAATTCTATAATTCATAAACAGATGGCTTTTGTGTGAGCAACGTTGACTGAGGAAAGGTAACCATCATAAACATTGATAAATCTGTATGTATAATAATTTTCTATTGTCTTCATACTGTAGATTTCAATCGCTAGACAGGCAGGAATTTCTGGAGTATTAAAATTGTGCAATTTGGTGCCTAGCTATGCAGGGGTAATCCTGTAGAACTTTGTTTTGTGAATAGGAATGCTATATAAACACAGGTATAAAGTTCTCATTTTTACTTCATTTACTCTTAAATAACTTACTCTTAAATGATTCATTATTCTTGCAGTGGGTAAAGGAAGTGATTGTTGTTTGTCCACATAGCCTGGTGCCACACTAAACCATCACCATTGCGACTGCAAACGGGTCAGCCCGGTCAACAAACAGAATGACCATGGAAGATGAACATGATACATCCACTGTTGAATCTTTCCCTCTTCATATCCTCCTATATCCCATCCTTGATGAGGTAGGTTTACTTTCCATTGTCTCTCAGTGTAGTTTAACCTCACTTCCAGCATAAAATCAATCTATTTATAGCCCTTACTTTTTGGTAAATGAAAGTATACATTTTTATGCCCCCGCAGACGAGGTCCGGAGGGGGCATTAAGTGTTGCCTGTCCGTTTGTCCCCCACTTGGTATCTGCGCAATAACTAAAAAAATATATAATGGATTAAAAAAATTTTGGTGTGTAGGTAGATGACACCAAAATACGGGCTAAGTTCGAATTCGGAGTCGCAGGTCAAAGGTCACAGCTCATATATGCGAGTTGGTTCAAAGGTCTAAATTTGTTCATTTTATATATATGCATATTGGTTTCTGCACGATATTAAGTTCAGTCATATTGAACGAATTTCAGATTGTATTAAGCTGGGGCATCTGTGTCCTTTGGACAAGTCAAATTTCTAGTTTAAAGAATGCAAGGTGAATCCATCCACCTAATTTGCAGAACTGAAGTGGCTTCCCTGGGTAAATATACCTAAATTATTATTATCTTCAGCACTTACAACGTTTCTGTCCGGTCAGTACAGATTATTAGAAGCACATATGTTGGACTTGTGCTTTCTGCAAAAGTGCCCCCACCAGACATATTTAAGCTGTATATCATTATAACTCAGGAATATCATTTTGTTCCATTGCAGATGCAGCAGACGGATGTGGCAGCTTCACAGACCTTGAGGGCAGCATTTAACAAGATGGAGAAGAAGAAACCAGGTTTCACAAAGCAACTCATCCACGGTATCTTAGAAGCCAAGTCCAAGAATGTGAACCTGACAGAAAGTCTTCTCAAGTTAGCAGCATTAGACAGTGAAGGTGAGACTTTGCCTGTGATCCGTAACAATAAGAAATAAATCTTATGATCAAAGCTTTAGATGATGTGCTATATAAATTTGCAGATCTGTGCATCTTGTGCACAACTCCTAAAATGAAGATTAATCATTTCAATATGGTGTTTGACAATTATTTTTTCTTCGAACAAATGGTGAATTTCAGTTTTCTGAAGTTCCTGAAGAAACAAAAAACCTCGGATTAGGCAGGATTCATTCCGATAATGCAAATTTACAAATAACATTCAGTGTAGTCTACTAGTTGACTTTGCTGCATTTGGTTATAATCTTTATAATTTAATAACAAATAACCTTAGACTAACAAAACTTACCTATGTCACAAGTCAGTTAGATTAGAGATCTTTGAGATTCCTAGCTTTTTTTTTACAAAACAGAATTCAGTTGTCAACAGTCATGTAAAATTACGACTATTTCTGACTTTGCTAATTTGGTTGTTTGGAGCCCCTCAGAAGACCAGCCATTTTGACTGGAAAGGGTTTATCCAGCTCATATTTGGAGATCTGATAAATAAAATATAAATTAAAAAATACTCTACTTACAACTCTCCAAAGACTGCAGTGCATTAGAGTACAATATATACAGTTCAACTATCATAGGACTGGCATACGCCAACTTGGGAGTCATGAATGACATGTCTCTCTCCTATCTAGCGTTGTGCTTTTGACCTCAGATGAATTGCAGGAAAAAATTACATGGGGGCTTGGGGTGATATCGCCCCCAAAATGCTCAAAAGAGCAATAAAAAAAATCTCCATTCACTGCAATGGTAAGGCTTATCAAATGTAGTAGATTTAGGCAGTATCTGTAAAAAGTATTCCCCCACCCCCCCCAAAAAAAAATGCCTGATGACTCGTCAGAATGAATTCTATTCATGTATGTCACTGAGTGTACATGTTAATCAAAGCTAATCTATGTCTACAATAATCTTGATTTAAAGATCTAAACCTTTAATTTTGCTCGTCAGAATACACATTAACAAGAAGAGAAGATAAATTCATAAGGATGAACCAGCAAGCTAGGTCATTGAAGGCTATCCTTGCGAGGTTACCAGATCAGTACGCCAACAGACCTGTCTTTCTACAAACAATTAAGTAAGTATGCTATTTGTAAGACAGTATTTTGTATTTGTCACTTGCTAGGTACCCAGGTGCAATATGATGATGCAAATATTACATGAAAGCAAAGAATTTTCTCTTCAAATTAGCAAAAAATAATTTTCTTAATAGTGACCAGTAAAATGAATAAATTCAATATTAACACGCTGAGTAGTTTGATTTTATCGGCAACATTCCACCTAAAAAAAAACAAACAAAAACAAGGAAGAATTAAAGCAACATTTCTGTAGTCATTTCAAAGGGACACTTTCCCCACTATCTTTTTTTTTCTAAAACAAAAGTTTTTTTGTTTAAACTATCCCCACTGGTATTTAGAAATCAGCATCTGTTTTTGTCTACATAGAACCCCCTTGTGAAAAATAGTAATGCCAGCCCAACCTCGGATGAATAATTCCTGCTATACTTATCTCAAAGCATGGTATATTTGTATATTATCACTTTTTACAGATTAGTCATTTTGGGATGTAGTAGCTTTTATAATTATCATAATTGGTTTCACACTTGCTTTGAACTTAGGTGTGTTTGGTTTTGATTTTAGTTTCAGTTGACTTCATAAACTCTATCAAGTGGATTTATTCCCCCCCATATGACAATCACTCTTGTTCTAGCAACCACAATTTATGTGTTAATGGGTAGTTGTGCTTTCATATTGCTATGTATGGGCTATGTAATGTAATGGTTGATATGTTCATCCTTAAAGGACAAGTCCACCCCAAGAAAAAGCTGATTTGAATAAAAAGAGGAAAATATAACAAGCATAACACTGAAGATTTCATGAAAATTGGATGTAAAATAAGAAAGTTATGACGTTTTAAAGTTTCGCTTCATTTGACAAAATAGTTATATTGCACATCCCGGACGGTATGCGTATGCGTTTGTGGAGCATTGTGGCCCAGTGGATTAGTCTCCAGACTTTGAAACAGGGGGTTGTGGGTTCAAATCCCAGCCATGGCGTAATTTCCTTCAGCAAGAAATTTATCCACATTGTGCAGCATTCAACCCAGGTGAGGTGAATGGGTACCTGGCAGGAATTTATTCCTTGAAATGCGTGTGCGCTGTAATCATAGTAATTACGGCAGCCAAGCTACAGCTGGGGTAATAATATCCAAGTCCTTTGGAAGCGCATAGAGACATTCATAATTGTGATATGCGCTATACAAGAACTGTTTATTATTTTTATTGTTATGCAAATGAGGGAACTGATGACATCACTCACTATTTCTTTGTATTTTATTTTTTGAAATAATCCTGTTTTCTCCTCATTATCCTGTGAAACAAAGTTTTATTTCTCCCTGCACATGTGGAATTACCATTGTTTAACATTTTATTGTTCAGTCAAGTTGGCCCTTACTGTCAAATCTCTAAAAATTGACATATTGTATGATTTAAATAATAAAAAAACCCCCAAAAATACCCCTGTAGTGAGGGACATCATAGATTCTCTCATTTGCATGTGACTAATTAGTGCATACATGTATGTGTATAAATATTTGGAGAAAAGAAGCAAAACTTTAAAATGTCATAACTTTCATACTGTATTTTACATCCGATTTTGATGAAATTTTCAGCATTATGCCTGTCTGATTTTTCTCTATTGATTTAAATCAACAATTTTCTGAGGTGTACTTGACCTTCAACAAGTTTTTCTCTTGTCTGCTTTTCATGGATGAAATCGTATGTAAGGAAATTTATAGTACACTAATGAATTTACAGAAGTGATGAAAATCAAGAGTAAATGAACAAGCTTGAACAACTGATTCACAATAATGGGATGGGGATAGTAATCATTTCTAGTGATATTGCATTTTTATTCAACTATTACCTTACTTATATGACAAAGTAGATAATTTACACGTTTAGTTGATATTTTATTTTACTCAAGAGTATATCCGGGTCTTCAGATTTGATTATACAGGTGGATTGAGTTAAAGGAAAATAAAACCCTTGAAACAAGATTGCTTGTGCAAAACAGAAAAATCAAAGAAAGATATACAAAAGTTTTAGAAAAATTGAATAAATAATAAAAAAAAGTTATGAGCATTTGAAGTTCAGATCATTACTGTAATGTAGATCCTCCCATTGGCAATGGGACAAAGATGTGTGATGTCACATGTGAACAACTTGTCCATTATTTTTAATATATTTCACTTAAACTGCCTCTTTTCTTGCATCTATAGATCATGTATTCTTTCTATAGGAGGGCATGTATGTAATACAGATTTCCAAAGAATAAATTATTGATAAAGAGTTTGTATCACTTGAAGAAAGAGCAAAAATAGACATTTTGAGGGTATTTCACAGTCCATCAAAGGGAAAGTTGTTCACATGTGACATCACACATCCTTGTTGCATTGCCAATGGGAGGATCTCCATAGCATTAGTGATCGCAATATTCTAATGCTCATAACTTTCTCATTATTTGTCATATTTTTCTCAAACTTTCTTTGATCTAATTTTTTTTCTGTTTCCACAAAAGCCAACTCGTTCCAAAGGTTTCATTCCCCTTCAATGATTTTTTCAAAATGGCAACACATGGTTATGATGGCCAATCATTAAGTATTATGATTATAATACAAATTATACTCGTCAACAAGGCATTTGTAATAATTACATAAACAATGTACATTTTCAACACTTCTTATATAGCTGAGGACATTTGGATTATTTTATAGGTATAGTGTGGATATTTATATTAATGCCCATGCAAAATGATGTGTATTATGTTTTGTAAGAGAATGATGTTAATCCTTGGTATTTGATTAACTATCCTCATCTCAAAACCATGACTGCTCAATGGAAGTAGTCATTAATAATAATACTAATCCGCTTTCATGTCTCGCTTAATGCATCTCTAAGCGCTTTACAGATATATTATTACCCCATCATCGGATTCTGTCATGCCACCATATGATATATGCCTTTCTCCACTCCCTGGGGAGCATTCCAACAAGAGTTCCAAGACTTAACTGCTAGGCATACTACATAAGTATTAGTCATCAGCAAATTTTTCTTTGTAGCTAAAATAAATGACTGGTCATGTGATACATTTCTGCCAATCATTTGATTAGGATCCATATCACCAGTTTATAATTATTAATATCGACTGTTTTGCAGGGATATAGCATGCGGTATCAAGGATCTATTAGGAGCACTCAACACAATCTTCAAAGATGAATCATTGTTTAGAGATCATGAGCAAAGAAAGGTGAGATTTAAGTATTACCTAGAAGGGGGGGGGGGCACTGTCCTTTACAAGTTGGACACCATGCTTCTGTATGCTTCTACAAAAACATTTAAAAAAAGTTGTTTTTTCACAGCTGGGTGATGTCATAATGAAATACTGATAGTATCTGTACAAAAACATGTAAAAAGAGTTGTTTTTCACAGCTGCTTGATGTAATAATAATACCGGTAGTAGCTGGATTTATAAATCATTTTTTGCCTGAGGATACAAAGCGCTGCTATCATTACCCCGGCTTTAGCTGTGCTGCCATATAGGCGATGAAGCATTCGAGGAAATTCTTCCTTCTGGGTACCCATTACTGGTACCTCACCTGGGTTGAGTGCAGCATAATGTTGGAAAATTTCTTGTTGAAGGAAAACATAACCACTACATGAAGATCATAACGCACCAACATGTACATGCTTGCAACAAGTTTTGGTCTGCCCCCTCCTACCAGAGTCATGCACTGACACAGATCTGGATTCTTTGAACACCAAAAGCCATATCTTGTGCTCTTTACTGGACAGGACTTGTACATGTATAGAGACCCGAGAAGAAGTACAGTGAATAGAGTATCAAAATTTGCTAAATAGGCCTATATTCTACATTGAAATTTGCTTAAAGGCCTTCATTTAATAGGCCTTCATTCATCTGCATGGATAAGGGTTAATTGTAAAGCGTATATGTATTTCCACAAATCATGAAAATTAAATGTTTGAGGCTTTTTTTTAGCATCAATAAAACAATAAGATAATTGTTTTTTTGTATTCTGAGATATAAGGATGATAAAATATTTGTTAAGGGTCTTCTGTGAAAGTCCATGTATGAACATGGTGTTTAACATGGTGTAATCTCGGTGCCCTCTCCCCTTTCCGATGCCATCTTTTCTACATGTGTAGTGCCTTTTAATTTATTCCAAACTAACACTTTTGTCAGCCTTGGAAAAACCCATTATGTTAACAAAACTGAAAAAATCTAACTGATTTTCTTCCTTTTTGAAATAAATTCAAGAGACATTCCTGTCAAAAACTTTTATTATCTTCTCATTTTCCCCACTGTTTCGTCTTCAGACGATCGAGACGTACCGAAAGGAATTCATCCATTCTTCCAAAGACTTCAGTTTGAACCTCAAGAACTACTTCAGGGTCGGTAATATTACCGAGGTCTACGAGAGCGCCACGCACCTGATCCACCACATCAACCTCATCCTTAAACTCCTCAAGACCATATGAATGCTATCATCCCCTTTCACATCTCTATACTTCCTTTTAATAGGCCCTTTCACATATGGAGTACAAGAGCAGCGTGAAGACGGTGGATGGATTTGGGAATTCAAAGGTTGGGACACTCTACTAGGGCGTTTGCAAAAAAAATTGATTGCAAATCTATTTGCGGTCCCCAAATTAATCATATGTGTTGTAATTAATTGTAAATTTACAATTGATTGTGAATCTGCTTCTTGCAACAAGGGCCCGTATTCTGAAGTCAGGTTTAACGTAGACCATGGTAGGTCCTAAAATTATGGAAAGCTAAAAGTGTCAAAATTTTCTTTACATTGTATATTTCTTATGATTACTGTGCTCTGTCCTAACTCATGAATGGTGAAGAAAGCTATCTTATTTATCCTGTGAAACAGTTAAGAATGATTTGAGAGAGAAATGAGCTGAATTATACTGTTAGAGATCTATGCCTCTATTGGCTATCTATACTTAAACCACAACTTTAAACCAGAGTTTAGATTAAACCCGACTTCAGAATACGGGCCAGGAGTTGCTACAGTTAAAATGGATCAATCAGTCGTAAATGTGCATCAGAAATTTTGGGATTGATTGCATATATTATCATGCGATGACTCTGATGGCACGGTGAAGTTTTTTGCTATTTCGCAAGTAATTATCAACTGGAACTAGTATACCAGTGTTATACAAGTACAATACACTTTACTAAGCTAGATCTACCTGTTGAATGTTAATGAATGAATTAATATTTCATCGTTGAATATACTATAAAGTATAATGGTTTACTTTGGTAGTTCAGATATCAGTATTCAATACCTGTAATTTGGTTTCTCAAAATTAAACATTTATTTTAGAGAATTTTTAAATTTTAGGACAGAGTCACATCATACATAGGGTTAAAGTTGGAATGTGGGATGAAATTACAGGATGTCTTGAGGGTGTTTCATTAACATTTTCATCTGACAAATTTCTGTTATTTTGATCTACTGAGAAGAACAGTTTCTATGATAACTGTCAGATAAATCGTGATTTATGGGATAAAATGTGTGACAAGTCCTTTCCCCACAGACATCCCTGGTCACCCTGCTTATTCATACATATGCATAGATTTGAGAAAGAAAAGTAGAGCGGTTGTCTTCTAAAATATTCAGAAATACCTTTCAAATTCATTTGTCTAAATAAGAACCTAAAAAGCATCTTACTTCATCTGCTGAAAATATTTTACTGTGATATACAGAATGAAGTTAGATGTGATAACTCCACTAAACAGCCTTTGTGATGTTAAGTATGATGAGAGGACGAATTGACTATCATCCTCTTGATACAGGAGGCAACGGAAGACCACAATGCACAGATTTCTAAAACCGTTTATGAAACAGATTTCTGTATTGTGTGTCTCATATCAAAGAGCCCCTTTTTAAAACACAATATATCTGACGTACTGTCAGTATTGATCCCAAGTTATTGTATGATTTTACAGTAGTGATGAAATAAGCAATGTGCCTTTGATATCATGTACAGTAGCAGCTCTACTTATCTTAATTCAAGTTATTGTCGATTGCTCGCAATGTCCGACATTTTTGTCATAGCTCCACACTTCAGTATGTGGTCGATACACTGTCAGGATTATTCCCACTGGAGAAAAGTAGACTCCTCTAAAGAATGACTAATGAAACTTCTAATTGCAAAGTGCAGCAGAATTTAAGTGATAATTGTATGATATTGAAATTGAAATGAAATGTTTGTGTATATTTTGATATGAAGCTAATCGGATGGGATGATGGCTAGAAAAACATACAGCGTATCCATGTCATGTCAGCGGATAGTTACGAATTCATGATTAGTCATGGCACAAATGATGAATGCTAAATGTTCACATGATCCTAGTTTATATCTTCGTGTGCTTTTTATGATATCACACTTGATGGGATTTTGATTGTCAGATAATATTTTTGCATGACCATTATGCTTCTTATCACAAATATTATCATGAATGTCATAAATATCTCTGTCATCATGAATGTCATCTCTAATGAAATCATGCATGTCATTACAAATGTCATCACAAATGTCATCATAAATGCCCTCTTGTCCTCAAGTGCAGACCACATGGATAAACTGTATGTTTCTCTCCTTTTAAGGTAGTATATCATAATGAATCCTGCAAAAAAGACCACGGGGGAAGGGTTGCTTCACAAAGATTTAAGTATGACTATAAATGTCTAGTTGCATGCGTTATAAAAGGCATGACAGCATTGGTCAGATCATGTCAGGAGGACGCATGCTACAGTATATTTATCAATAAGATTGCGTGTTGCATATCTTGTACACGTCTGCATTTTCAGTCTTACTTTAACTTTGTGTAACACCCCCCCCCCCCGATGTATGGCCCCTTCTGGCACTTAAATGACTACAAGTACCTTGGTGTTACAGCATGTATGTTTCCGGGGAGGGGGGGGGCAGTCAAATATATTTCTGTACACATGTATTACAAAAAAAACATGTTTAAAGGGGTGTTTTTTCAGTTTTGGACGTGGTCTGCGTGTGGACTCGTTAAGGGTATCAAAAACACTGATTTTCCAGAAAATGGGTGGTTTTGAAAGACTGGTCAATGGTCAATCACGGGGTCAAACGTATTTAGGGTATTTTTTTGAAAGACTAGCCAAACGTGTTAAGGGTATGTTTTTTTCCCCAAGCTTTTTCCCCAAGGTCATATTTTGGCGACAACTTGTTTAGGGGCCAAAATGTGTAAATAAAGCCTGCGAAAATCTTGTATAGGGGGGTACTTTTGCACATGGAGAAAAACTTGATTAGGGGGTGTTTGGAAATTACTTGGTCACGCGTGTGTACAGCAATATATATGACTCCCCCCCACCCCCCGGGGTATGTTTGTGCTATATAGGAGTTACTTCTACAGGTTTCATAATGACACACACCTTTTAACCATCCAACATGTTTGTTTTTCTTATTTATATCTGTATACTGTTCATGTACATAGTATGATTCAAGTCAGAATCGTTAATTTTGTGTAAAAAAAAAAAATAAGTTTGTGATGTACCTCAATCTTTATTTAGGTAATTTTGTGAATATTCTCACTGACGATCAGAGTGAAATCATACATGATAACATGTAATATGCCTTGGTTGTATTATATTCATCCATTTATAATGCTTAGGTTATGGTGTGAAGATATAATATTTATATATTAGTAAGATAGAATACAGATGGCATGTATAAAATACCCCCTAATTTTTTTTTGATCCCCGTTTGCTTTCATTAAAGGGAGATATGAATTCATTTTAAGTGAGAATTGATAGGTGTTTGGTGCTAGATTTTTTTTTTTCATATTCATATCATACTGTAGTATTTGTATCACATTTTGCTTCTTTCCTTTTTAGGGGGTTATATTGGAACTGGATTCCAGCCCTGTGCCCCTTTTTTTTAGGGGGGGGGGTAGTCTTGATGTAAACCATTTCTTAAATCAATTTAGAAATGTATTTTCAATTTTGTTTGAAAAGTAAAAGCCATACAGTCTTATTAATAAAAAAAGAATGCTTCGGAGCATACTGTAAATATTTTGTTTCTTGACAAATTTTGTGGCATGAAAGAAATGATAAATAATCCATCATTTTATTGGGCAGATATTTTCAGACTTGAATAAAATGGTGCATCATGGATAAGAATCCAGGAACTTTGTGAGTAGCTTAGGTCTCCAGGGGTCCGTTGCAGAAAGAGTTGCGTTTAAACGCAAGTCAAAAAATCAGTTGCAAGTCCCAAATGCGCGCCGTTGATTGGTTGAAAATCAAGTTGCGCTTGATTTTTAGAGTTGCGATTGATTGCAACTCTTTCTGTAACGGGCCCCAGTTGGTGCTGTCCAATTGGCTATCGTATATTGACTTTAAGTCAGTGATAGCTTTAGTAGCTCCATGGTGATAGTTTGTTGGTTTACAATATTTGGATGTGACAGAAGTGTTCTGTTACTTGGCATTATACGGGAAGTAACCTGCTTAAAATTTCATTGTCAAGTTGAATGAAAAAAAAAGAAGAAATGGGCCATCTTTTTAAGGAAAAAAAGAAGACCTTATCACCAAATGTAATTCTGAGGTTTTGAACTGCAAGCAGAAGTTTGTGAACATTGTGTGAAAGTGTTTGGTTTTAGGGTATGTGAAAAATGTCCAAGAACGGAGGGTATTGATGGTGTGAAATATTGCAATGCCATTTAACTTTTGGAAGCATTTTGGGGATGGAAAACAGTATTTGTTTGCCAAATAGAGTACTTTAGTAAATATAGCCCTTTTTCATTTTTAAAAATCATCTATCATCTATAAGTTAGCAATTCAGAAGAGCAATGGTATAAGGAGATAAGGAAGAAATTTATTTTGATAAATTCATGTACTATTTAATCTTCAATGGAGTAAAAACATACCTAGTGTATATATATTGTATAAATATAAACACATTATTTTGTACAATTCTTTAGGATAGACAGTAGCTACATATGCTTGCTTATCATAATGGGACAGTTTAATATCCCATTTCTAATCATCTTTTCTCCCTAATTTGCTAAATTTGAACTGATTTATACCTGAAATTTTTGTAATTGAAGTGACATTGTCTGTACCGTTAAGTGTGTTTACTTGTTACAGTAATGCCCTAAAAGCAGCTGTTTGGAAGGTATACTGGGAAATCAGAAGGGTCTGTGTGTGAATGCCCTTTTTGCTCTCAAGATCAATATTCACCTGTTTGCATGCTTGCTTGCTATTGAAAATACAAGAATACACTTCACTCTTGACGTATGGATGGGGAAGATATTTAGCAAATTTTAATCTTGCACAGAACGTAACATGATGTTTATGTTTGTACTTTTATCGGTTGATTTCATTTGTAAATATACGAGTTGGTTGTTGATAATCATTGGAAAAATATTAACGGTGTGAAAGGGAAAAGCAGTGGCGTCATTACAATGTAATGCTATCATGCTGTGGTCCGTTCACACCTGGCAAACCTTGGATTGAATATATAACTATATTTGCAGAATTATTTTTGTATACGTGTTTGAACATCTTGATCATTTGACTAAGTAGTATTTATTGCAATCTTCTTGTGTTCAGACAAGTCAACTGTGTGTTCCTTTGTTCATTCTTCTGATTCTAAACCAACAAGTGAAATAGAGTCCTGTACCATGCCAGCAACAGTCTGAACCCACCCTAGCAATTGCTTGGTGTAATAACGTGTGTGGTGGTAAGCAAAATGCATTCATTGAAATCGCTTTGATTACAAGAGATATACCCAGACAAAAATTCATATTTTATTTTATTTCTATTATTTATTTATTTTTTTTGGGGGGGTTGCTTTTCACAGCTTATAGCCTAAATCTGCAGTTTCCAGGGCTCTTTTTTGAGCATTTTGGGGCCAAAATTGCCCGAGCCCCTGTGTATTCTTTTCCCTGGATATGTGGTTTCACAAGAAGGGCAGCCTCAGATTCTGAGACCATGTGTACTCTCTTTGGTTACTTTTCTTAGATCTTGAGATGGCTTTATATTGGATGGTGACAGAAACAAGATTACAGTTTCATAGGCTCTTCTACAGAATTTGAAAATTGAGGGGGCATGCAAAAATCTGATTGCCTGGATCATCACCAACGATTATTAGATTAACTAGGGTTTTATGTATATGGGTCCTAGCTATTTGTCAATACATGCCTTCATCTGCTAAACAAAGTGATTATGCACCGTGTTGTATCATATTATTTTTCCTCAGTTTTAGGTGTGTTATATTGATTTCTATAATAGCAATCTGTGGATAGTGGTCCTTTGAATACCCACCCACTCAAATTTTAATAATCAGTACAACCCATTTTCTCTCTCTCTTCACTTAAGTCTGTTTTTTGCCCCATTTTGTTTTTACCAAGAAGATGGATCCATCATTCTGTCTATTGTCACCCCTCATCTCTCTCTTTCTCACACGCTTTACCTTTGATCTATTTTCACTTTAATAATATGTTGGTGAAAAATACAAACATATGTAGCGCAAAGGAACTTTGTGTTTGATTATTTCTACAAGAATGAATTATTGGCAATAAATGACTATCTTCAAACATACACAGAGTGCATGTATGAAATGATTTGTGGATGTTATGCAGTTTTTTTTTGTTTTAAAATATGAGGGAAGGAGAGAGAGGGGAGGGTGGGGGGGGGGACAGAAAGAGAGGGAAAGAAAGACACAGAAAGACAGATGGAAGAGGGAAGGAAACAGGAGTTGTAAAAGAAATGCAAAAAGGTGAAGTGGGAGTGGGGTAAAGAAGAAAAAAAATTGGGTTAGACAAAGGAAAGAAGACAAGGGATCTTATTACACCTACATGTATGACTCTTTCAGACCTGTTTTTGACAAATTTAATTTCTACGGGCTTGATCGGCTAGTGTGTAAACTGAACTGTACAAAGTGGTGGATGTTTTTTTTTCCTCCATGGAACCTAGTAAACAAGATATTACAATTATCAATGTTAATGTTATGTTTGTATTTTTGTTGTTGGGCCTCCAAGGAAAACAGTATACTAATTAATGTCGGAGCCACCCTACTCAGAAAAGACTTATAAATAAAAAATAAACTTTCACACACATACAATGCATATTGCATCATGGTTATACTTTTATTTCAGAACCCCAAGTATATTCAATAACACAAGTATTCAAAATAAGAAATATTTTACTAAACAATGGACCCAATTCATAAAGAACTACAATGACAGTAACTTTGGTATTTAATACCATGGTAACAGGGCTCTGCAGTCAATCAAAATAGAGGTTTCCATGGCATTTACCACAATGACAACATTATCATGATTGTACGTCTTCATGAAACAAGAGGTGTCACATCAATTTCCAAACTGAGTAATCATTTACAAGTTCTGAGCTTTTCTGCTACTTTACTTCAATACTAGTAATATGATACAAATCAAATGATTATCTTCAAATTTCATTGGTTGTGGATTTTTTTTTTCATTTGAAATTCCAAATTTGGAGTGTATGGTTTTCAAGACATCAGCCTCCCAATAAAGTTCATAATTAATTTTTAAAAAATATCAGCTAATAATATGATGATGCTCCATTCCCAGCTAAAATCTTTTTACCTTAGCCACAACTTAGAAGGCACAAACAACCCATGATTTACATGGGTAAATAGCCAAATCATCTACTTCCAACTCGTCTACTCACCACATGGTCTATCTTCATTTAGTCTAATGCCATTACTTCCCTCCATTAACATTTTGTCTAACAACCATTTGGTCCAATCATCACCTCGTCTCATCACCAGTCTGCAGCTTAGGCAGCTTAATTGCAGTCGAAGATCTGGTTTCCCATGCACTGCACTGACTTTCCATGACAATAAGCCATACTTTCTCGTCACTGCACTCCTAAAAATAATAATACAGACTATTTCTATACTTTCTGAAGTTTTATTGTCGAGCTGCATTATTCTGTCATGACCATTTGAGGGTGAATTCATAAAAGGCGTATTGATGATCGTAAACTCGCACAATTCACTCAAATAGAAACAATTCATTACCACTTCTACACTAAATCACTAATTAATATGTTATATAATCAGCCTTTCAAATGTAATACCATTACTACACCATTACTAATACAATATCTACTCCATGATACCTGTAACGCAGAAATAACCAGGCATTACAATCATAGAATTCAGATTTATCTAAGTGATTATTTGATATCATTGAATGAGATAATCTAAAAAGAGCACTCTGATGATAGAAGCATCAATGCTATGTAGAAGCAAAGGCAGGTTCAGGGATTACACAAAAGATGAAGCATAGAAAATACTAAAATTCTTTAGGTATTACCAAAAAGTTTGCTGAGATTATGAAGAAATCGAATCTGAAATATACAATTACACGGGGGGTTGGGCACTTTGTAAAATGTTGGCCTATAGATATCTCAACTCAAGGAAGTATGTCACATATTTATGATTAAAGATTGAGATTATGGAACTCTTAAAGGAAAATGAAACCTTTGGAATAAGGTAGCTTGTGCAAAAACAGACAAATTAAAGAAACAAACAAATCAACAAAAGTTTGAGTAATATTGAATAACTGCTAAGAAAGTTATGAGCATTTGAAGTTCAGATCATTATGATGTAGATCCATCCATTGGCAATGTGACAAAGATGTGTGATGTCACATGTGAACAACTTTGCCATTACTTTTATATACATTTTACTTAAACTGCCTCTCCTATCACATCTATTAGTAGATCATGTATTCTTTCTATAGAAGAGCGTATAATACAGATTTTCAATGAATACATTAGGGATAAATAGTTTGTATCACCATAAGAAAGAGCCAAAAAGTTGTTCACATGTGACATCACACATCTTTATCGCATTGACAATGGGAGGATCTCCATAGCATTAGTGATCGCAATATTCAAATGCTGATAACTTTCTCTTTATTTGTCCGACTTTCTCAAAATATCTATGATCTTATTCTTTGATTTTTCTGTTTTCACACAAGCCCACATGTTCCAAAGTTTGTATTGCCCTTTAAACATTTTTTATTAAAATTTACAAATACTTTTCAACATAAAATTGATTACAGATATCTCATGGAGATTTTTTGAAGTATACCCCATATCCAGAAAAGTATTAAGAATTTATTTCATGGAACTCTTATTAAACATTTATTTTTATTTCAAATTTTCAACATACTTTCACCATAAAATTTATATGAAAATAAGTCCATTACTGTATCCAGGTGGGTGTTTAATAAACCTTTCATAAGTTAAGAGCGACTTTAAAAATGACTGGTGAACCTTGCTAAAAACCTTTCTAAATAATCAACAATGAACATATAATGGTGAATATCATTTACCACAATAAATGATCACCAGTCATTCTTAAAGTCACTCTTAACTTATGAACAGCTTTATGAAACGGCCCTAATTTTTATGCTTGATAAAGATGAGAGACCAAACATACAAATCAATGACTACAATCCAACATGAAGCTGTGTACTCAAGCTCCTGATACAGTACATACGCCAGCGGTGGTCTGTAATATACATGCATATTTAAAAAATAGATTGGACTGGGTTATGTTGCAGATATAGTTGCGTTTAAGTGCGAGTCAAGAAAATCAAGCGCAAGTCCAAAATGCATGCTTTTGATTGGTTAAATATCAAGTAGAGCATGAATTTTTAGAGTTGTGTTTGATTGCAACTGTTTCTGTAATGAGTCCCTGGTCTGGCATGAAAATGTTTTAACATTTTGTTCCCAAGACATCTAATCACTTCATGAAAGCCCATTTGATGTTCTCCTTTGATTTGAAACTTAGTTTCTTCACAACTCCTCATGAGGAACCCTTGTTTCATGAGGAGGGTCAACCAGTCGTCCCATGAACAGGACGGCCTTGGTCCTACGATCTCTGATCAGGAACAGGAATGGATGATCAAACCTCAGCCTGTATCGCTTTCCCAACGACCTTTTCATCATGGTGACTCCAGTAGCAGCCGCTGCTTCCGTGCCTTCTTCGTTCACCTCCACAAAAGCTTTGTGGATTACTTCAGAGATATGGAGAGACTGGTCCCCTGTGATGCCAGAGAAATCGGCTTTGCCACTTTCAAAAGGATCAGTCATGCCCATCGATTGAAGAATGGAAGAGAGACTGAAGGTGTCCTCTAGCTTAAATCTTGGAAACCAGTACATTGCTTGCTCTGGCTCAAGGTCACTGTCCCAGAAGTCTAAAGCCTCCATGGTCATTTGTTCCTCCACTTGTTCTAAGCCATCATCATCCCAAGGTAGGACGGCCAACATACTTAGGTCATTGCCATCATAGGGCATCTCCAAGACAAAACATTTCCTAGTCTTGTCATCTGTCATCATGGGCTCTCCTTCTTTGTGCATCATTCGAAGATGTGCAGTTTCTTGGTCCATCTTGAAAACTCCTGACTTGGTGCTTTCATTGTCAAAGGCCTGATCCCAGGTGCTCTTGAAATAAATGGCATTTACCAGGACTAGCTTGGTGAGAGAGTTTAAAATCCCATCTGGTATGAGATTCTGGATCTTATTCTCTGTCTCCTTAGCCACCCAATCATTAATTCCTTTCCTTGCCTCTGGGGCTGCAAAATCTTTCACTGCTTCAAATGCAGAGTTGTAGAAATTGCCAGTATTGTCCAGGAACTCTTGAAGGAATTCAGCGCCAGCTTTTCCAAAGAGCTTGTTGGCAGATTTCAGTGTGTACTTGCTTGAAGATTCATAAAAAAGAGCATTGAGTTGCTTAAAAGAGGCATGGAGATGCTCTTCTTCTAGGAGATCAAAGCGGAGCACCTCCCTCATCTGCTTTGAGGATGTTCCTCTGGCTCCTAGATGGGTCATTCCCAGAGCGGTAGAGACACTAAGCGGAGAGAAGAAGAGATTTTGGTCTGGATGGGTTTCACTGAGAGCTTTGTATAGATTGACGGCAAATTCATTATTGGCCCTGGCAAGTTTCATGGTGTGTTCGCTCACTTCTGTTGAGTTAACCCGAGACCCCATCATCACAAGGCTAAGAAGCATGGCTGCGGCGATATGAAAGTACTGGTTGCCCATACCTGAAAAGAAAGACAAATAAATGAAAGGGTGTTTAAACCCACAGTTATCACTATTGCTTTGAACTGTTAAAAAAGGTAAAGTAAGATGAAAATTTGTTCATGATCCAAGAAATATATTACAGTTAAATGAAAATTTATAATGAAAAAAAAAACACTTGTGACACTCTGGACATCAAATTTGTAACAATTTGAAATACTGAAGTAAATTTGAAGTATTTAGTGGATACGGAGGAAAAAAAGCATCATGATACCTTCTTCACCTCTCGTAAACAGACAGATAGAAATAAGCATGTTCTACAAGCACTAACAAAGCACAAAATGAAGTCTGCAACACTAAGTTATCTGAGGGGTAGGGAAGAGGAAAGCAGAGTGCCCCGAATAACAGAATTTTAGTGTGTTATTATTATTATTTTTTTGGGGGGGACAGAAAAGATTTAACAGTCCTGTTCTTCTGTAAGTGGTGGAGACCTTTGACCTCTTTATTATTATTATTTTTTTTTTTTGGGGGGGTCAGGAAATTTGAGTCCCCCCTACCTCCTGATAATGTTTGCCAAGTTCACCACTGCTCTGCAATCAGCATATATGCAGATGTATAACATACAAAGGCTAATGACCAGCTGTCATGTTCTCATTGATTAGTTGGATAATGAATGAGATAAAGATATGAGAACAATTTGAATAAAAAATAATGCTCTGAACAATAAATTTCACACATTCCGATATAAACTTCTCAGTACAAAAAGCAGACAGAAATTATAACAACTGAGGAGTGTTCTAAATAAAAAAACAATGTTCACCATAACATGTTCATGCACTTTTCTCTGTGAAAAATTATCTTTACTTATTTATAACCCAAACTAAGAGAAACCCATCTCTATTTTTTGGTTGTTTCGTTTTGTTGCTGACTGCGAGACTTCAGACATGCAAAGCCAGTTCTCATGCACCTCCACATCCCCAATACCAGATACAGGGGCAAGACTCCTGCCTTTGGGACTCTTGCTCATCCCCCTTCCCCCAAGATCTTTCTCATGCCTGTATCACAGCCAATATGTGATTTCATGCCCAATCACAGAAAATCTCATGCATAACAGGGCCCTGTCTTACAAAGAGTTATGATTGATCCAATCAATCATAACTCTATGAAATCCATCAGAATCATAATTTTTATCTACAGGAAATGTGCAAAATGTCCTTTGTAAACGAAGGCGAACACACCAAACTGTCAAGAAATCAATGATCTTATGGATATACATTCATATCTAGAAAAATTTGAGCAACATGCATTGTATGTGTTGACTTTGCTGGCTTTCCATAATTGTGATTGAACGGATCAATCGCAACTCATTGTAAGATAGGGCCCTGGTTTTTTAACTTGGCATCTCTGGATTGACATCCAATACACACCCAATCTTAATTCTGTTCAATTAAAGAAATCATATTACCTTTGATAATACAAGCCGATACTGGCTGCATCTTCGGAAAAATTGAGTAGCAGTACTTAGCAGACACAAAACAATCAATGATGTAGGTAAATTAACTACTAAACACGAATCATTTCACATCAATGTTCAAGGATAAAATAGAAGGCAAGCTCGAAGGACTGGACTGGATCTTTATATCAATACAACACACTGCAATGCCTCCCCATACAAACACGACCCAGCCCACCTAACTGCTCTATTATATTCATATTTCAGTCTCATTTGTACACGTGTAGCACCCTCATATGAAGGCTGGTCCAACCCATTTCATTCTGTGCACAGTACAGTCAAAGGTTGGGCCGTGTATTGTTCATGATTAGTCTACTGTGTCTGTGTGTCATTCTATGCTACGTGTTCACTGCCACGCTGTTCAGGAAGAAACAAGGATCGGAGGAGAATAACAAATCAAATACCAATACGGCACACCTTCCATTCATGATTCAGTCGGGGATCAACGTACATGCAACA
This sequence comes from Lytechinus variegatus, assembly GCF_018143015.1. Classification (NCBI taxonomy): domain Eukaryota; kingdom Metazoa; phylum Echinodermata; class Echinoidea; order Temnopleuroida; family Toxopneustidae; genus Lytechinus; species Lytechinus variegatus. Next base: position 303,603 of record NC_054755.1, on the reverse strand, counting down.
CCAGTGACAATGTCGTTTCATTTCCTTCCTCAAATCCTTACTTTCTCGACCCAGGTCCGCTTTTTGCCTAATTATCAACATCTGCGTTGTCAATCTCACGACCATTTAGGAACGAGTCCAGCGCCCATTTGTTCTTTATTTCATGTTTGGTTATGACAGTTTGTGGGTAAAGACTCACCTTTTAATTCAAACGAATCACCTGTCTACGAAACAACCATCTATTCATCTTTTGAACAGCTAAACAGTCACACAAGTCTATGCGATGCAAAACAGGCTCAGCTCAGATCCGGATCTGTCGATCGAGGGTATGGTTTGCTGCCGCGAGGGGCTGCAACAAGGGAAAGTCCCTTCCGATGTAATAACTTTCATCACGAGCCAATCAGCGATCAGTATTCCTCCCCACCCACTTTGATCGGGGTTTTTCTCGGGATCTCTCGTCAAGAGCATCATTTCCGAGCAAGAATATCATGACGAGAATAGAAAAAATAAATAATGGAAAGGAAGGAAAAGAGAAGACTTAGAAAATCAGAAAGAAGACATGATTATTAGCAACCTGTAATAGATCTTTGTTTCAACATTTATTTTTAAACAGAGTTTCTTGAAACATTTCATAATACTGCATGTTAACGCAAGTCGGTCTGTAATAATTCAGATCAACCGGGTTCTTGACTTTTGGAATAGGAACTATGGATGATGTTTTCCAAAGTTCCGAAATAACTCCACAATTGCCGGTGAGATTTTAAATAGTTGTCTGAACATACAAGCCGGCTAATCATTTTGACTTTATTCGAGATGGACCGGAACAGTTTTTACTTGACCTAACAATTGAACATTCTTACGTCATGTTTCGCCAAAGCAATCTTATTGCTATCGTATTCTTCCATCTTTCCTTTTGATTTTCTAGCTATTTCATTGTTCTCACACGAAACATTTTCCCTATCGAATCAACAAAATTCATTTAGATTATAGGCGAATCCTTGAAACTTTCCTCGATCTTTCATACGGCTTCGCACGACCATTTCTTTGATTAGTTTTTGGATATTCTTCGATCCGATTACCGGAGCCTAGTGCATCATTCTTAAAGTTCATATAATATAGTCTCTCGGTTCTTTTGATACCCAGGGTTTAATTGTATTATATTTTCGCTGACTTGCAGGGAACATTCGTACCAACATTGAAGTGTATATAATCAGTGACGACATGTATGCTTCATTAAGCGTATCCGATGCAATCCAGTAAGGCATTCCAATTCGTGCTGCAGTCAAGACAAGCTTGGAGTTTCTCCATCTCGTGATCAGAGCAGACATAGCGTTTCCAAACTGTGGCAACTGACGCAAGTTTTTTTTTTCAATTTCTGCTTGTATACTGATATGAGTTGAGTTGCAAAGCAGTCTGCTGTATTACAGGGGATAATTGACTTTGCTTTACTCGTATTTTGAGAGCGTGTTAATGTATTCTGCAATGTTAGACCACATAGCGACATGAATGGAATACTGCAATGTCATGTAGGGCCTTCATACTTTTTTTTGGTCTAGTATAAAAAAAAAATATTTGTATATTTCTCATATATTATTAGTATTTTTTTTAATACATTTTTTTTTTGGGGGGGGGAGAAGCACCAAAGCCCCCCATCTGCACGCCACTGGCTTGTTTCCCCATTATTACCTCGAGCAATATTAGACTATTTCCCATTCCAAAATTTCTTACAAGCCACCCTCCCCTCAAAACGATGATGATGAACTTAATACAAAAATAAGAGAGAGAGAGAGAGAGAAAAAAAAGATATCACCATCACTGTAAGCAGATAAAGTATTATATGGCTATTTTGAGTGTTGCCCCAAAAATAGGCCTAAAAAATGTCAGATTCGGACTTTTTTTCTCCCCCCCGTATATTCTCGTAGAGGCAATGTGGGTCCATTTAAAGTTGCAGTGGTCAGCCGCATTTCATAATCATTTTATTATAACATGACAGAATAAACTCCCTCCAAACTTTTTCGGTTCACCGAAATTCAAGTCCTTTTTAGTCAGGCAAAAGTCGTCAGGCAGCCTCTGAAAGAGAGAGATAGAGAGAGGGAGAGAGAGAGAGGAAGAGAGAGAGGGAAGGGGGGGAGGGGGAGAGGGAGAGAGGGAGAGAGGGGGAGTATAACTTCTCACAATATCTCACGCCTAAAAGATAGAGCGCCGAAGTGATGGCGTCACAAAAAAAACTTTTTCAGCGTTTCTGATAAATTTGGTAGAGCATGATGAAAAACCCCCACAATCCAAGTTTGGTGGGAATCGGTCCATGGAGTCCCAATATATGACGTCATGAATACATTATTATTGGCCTGGTTATAAAATGTTAGGAACCAGGGCAATAATACATAAACTTCAATGGGGGCTAATTATTTATTCATGAGGTCATATCTTGGGGCCCCATTTACCGATTCCCATACACATTTTGGTTGTGTTTTTTTTTTATCATGCTCTACCAAAATATGGTATCAAAAAACGCTAGGTGCAAAAATGGAATATTGATGACGTCACATTTCGGTACTCTATAGGCAGTACTGCTGTGGATTGCTCGTTGGGTATATAATTCCTCATTAGAAATTGCATAATATTAACAGATTTGCATGCCATTTTTATGCATCATCATTACTCCCACTTTCAATTTTATCATTTTATCAAATATTTACGCAACGGAGCCGCATGAGGGTGGAATATCATAAAAAATATATACCCTAATTGTTAGAGTGGATTACCATTTCCTTTTTTGTGTAAAGGACTCTAAGAATAGTTGCAAGAATTAGTTACTCATTAGAATCATTAAAATGTAAACCGCTTTCAACTATCAATTGATAAGTCTCTACGATTAGGGACAGGAACGGCGATATTTTGTTTATAGCGGGAATGGGGGGGGGGGGGGTTCATTCTGATATAGGATTAATAATATTATTATCAATTTCATTATCAAGCTTAATTATTTTCCCTTATCGTTATGGACTTTCGAATTTGTATTCTTGGAGGTAGATCTGTATAGAATTCTGCATACACGCAGGTATAGGGCATACATAATTTTTTTTTCTAGAAATCTGTCAAAATTACTAATATGATTTCGATTGTTTATGGGATCATTCTGTGAAAACCAATTTAAATCCTTTTCAGAGTAAATCATTAGCATTCAAATAAGATATATCGATTAACTGGTTACTTTTCACAAGCGATCTAAAATATTTTAGATTCATTAATATGGCTAGCGAAGTGAGCAAAAGCTTGTCGGATAAATATTTAAAAGACCACGGAAAGGTCAAAGATAAAAACGTCATCCACTTTCTAAACTAGTGATATCGAAAGCATAGAAGAACAATCAATAGAAAAAATGTGTTAATGATGATGACGATGATTGTATTAATTTCATCACAAATCATAATAAAAATATACATGTTAGAATTCAAATCAATTAAAAATAACTAATTGCCTATGTTATTTGCAACCATATTTTTTGTCATTGTCTGTCATCCATAAATTTCCTTCTTCCATTTTCCCCTTTTTCTTCATCGTCTTCTTCTCTCATTCATACTTTCTTATTTTACTGTTGGGCTCGAATTATCTTTTTGATTGTATCATGACAGGATTTGAAGAGCGGCATCAACGGTGATTCTTCCCATTTGAGAGGTAAAACCATAGATATATATACTTAATAACGTATACATCTCTATGGGTAAAACCGAGTGCATCACACCTTAGCTTTGCAGACGATCTTCGTAGGATTAACTCCTTTTTTGATATCAAGAACTGCCTTAATTCAATCAGTGATGATGACTCATTACATAGAATGTGAATTATTGATATTTTGTGTTGTTAGCAAAATGCAGTTCTTGACATCAATATAATGTTTGATAAGAAAAGGGATTATTAAAGCAGAAAACGGCTGGTTATACGTCGCGATAATGTTACTGGTAGTTAGCGCATGCGCCGACGCGTCGGTCATGTCGGTGTACGCCAAATGCTGGTAACATTTCCAGCATGTCCAGGGTTCCGTTTTATAAATACCTCTTATTATTCCAAATGCACAACTTTCTATATTAAGTTTATTATCAGCAAATCAGATTGAAGGATTTCAGTAGCTTATAACTGCTATTGCAAATTTTAATAGTGACAAGTTTAATGTAACCGGGGCCCACAGATGCGACACCCCCTTCGATCGTTCCATAAACAGGTGAATTTTGTATAATTATATAGGTAGAAATTAAACTTTCTTGTAAAAGTGGACTTAATCTTGAATTGCTATTGGCATTTAAAGCCTATTGAGCAAAATTCAGGGGTAAGGAAATATGATGTTAACAAGATTATGGTAATTTTGCGATTGAAAACATATAAAATAATACTCTCGATGAATTATTCATACGTTTCGGCAATATTGATAGCCGTCGGCAACAATTAATTGGCACGAGCCTTCACCCATCACAAGATGGCATAGACTTGGTAAAGTGACATACATGAGTGTAGTGGGTAAAGGGTTAATGCATGTAATATAATTTGAGACTGTAACATAACAAAGGAGTAGAAAAGTTTCCAGAAGGGGGCATAATTACTTTGATTAGAAATCTTTAAAACGTTTTATCTCAATTTGAGTTGATTTCAAAATGAATGCGATTTTGTTCATTCGCTTAGATTTTTGATTAATTGCATTTTATTTCTTCATCTTTACCGCTTATGACAATCTACTTTATTTGACTGAAAGAAAAGCAAACCTTTGTAAATTAAACTTCTTATTAGGGTAACAGTAAACATCCCTCTTTCGATTGCTCTCCACTCCCCATATCTCTCTGTCCATCTCCTCTGTCTATTTCTCCGTCTCTCCACCTCTCTCCTTCCCCTCTGTCCTTCATTTCTTTCCCCGCCTCCCTCCTCTCTCCCCTCCAATGGTGCCTTTGCTGTTTGCATGCTTCCTGATCGTTTTTTTTATTTGTCTATACCCACCCTCTCTGTCTCTGTCTGTCTTTCTCCGTCTCCCCCTCCCCTCCCTCCTCTCTCTAATGGTGCCTTTGATGTTTGCATGCTTTCTGATAAATAATGTTTAACTTGTCTGTCCATTCACAAACTATCCATCTTTGCAACTTGACCCCTTCGTGTAAACACGCGCATCTTTAAGAGCAATCATGCAACCTTAATGAACTGTAAATCCGTTTTTGTATCTTACGTACATGGGAGCTCAGGTGAACCGGGGGGGGGGGGGGTGAGATCGTACTGTATCCCATTTTTATGCCAGAAGAAATAATATTTCAAAATGCAAGCTCTTAATTTGAAATAAGTAAGGGGTGGGCTCCCGGGTGGGGTTTCGCGATTTTTTCCGACCCGCCGCGATTGTAAAGCGATGGTTTCAGTTTGGATTAAGGCAGTTTATTACTGAACAAAGTATTCTTCAAATCAAAATCATTTAGTGTCAGATCAATGCTCTCTCGTTAGTGTAATCGTGTTTATTATATTGTAAAATGACGTCATATTATGAAATGACGTCATATGTCTACTGTTTCAAAAGGAATGCTTGTTAGGACCTACCCCAAATTGTGAACTGAAATAATCGGATTTTGTTGAGTGAAAACGCCATGACGAGAACGAAAAATTCCAAAGCCTTTTCACAATAACCTCCACGATCAGATATTGTGAAAAGTCACTTACTGTGGAAACATGCTTTGTTTAGATGCAACCTCTCTCCCTACTTCTTGATGCAACCAACTCTGTGAGGTATTCAACTAGAAAACGGACAAAACACTGATAGCATATATACGGATCATTTTCAGTGTATATAAGTTAGCTTTTAAACATTGTTTAAAGGGGGCATTTTAAAAACATTATTGCAGGTTCGGAAAAAACAACAACACCAACAAACCACTCACATTTTCCTATTCTATCCATATTATATTGCGGTTGTGTTTGTGTATGTTAATTTCATATTACGTGTTATTCAATCGAAATTTTTCATTTTGTCATTGTGAAAGAAATGAAACCAACTTACAATCCAATCCAATTTGCAATTTGAGTTTGCTATTGAAATATTTGGCCCTTGATCTGGTGGATTGCAATTTCTTATTATCATAAAAAAATTCCATGCATCGCATGAGGCACAGATCACATAGCTGCATATTGATCATGTTTTTAGAATCTACATGACAATGTTGAGAAGGAAAGGGAAGGCGGATGACTGAATGAGGGGGGGGGGGGGGTAGTGAACAGGTGGAATTCATCTCGTAGAACGCCCTCTCTTGATTGAATTCGACTGTCCTCTGCTCTTTCAGTATTTTCTGCCCTACCGAGTTTCTTTCAAGCACCAGCAGTTTTCCAAGCAGTTTTATAGAGTGAAATCAACTAGGATAATTCCTCGCAGCTGATTCCTCGCTGGTCCGCTGTGTTGGTAAACTGTGTTTTCAGTTTTTGGAGTCAGTGATTTGGGATTTTGCCAAAAGTACGAGTTTTACTGTTGGAATCATGCCTGACTTCGTTCGATTCGTATTTATTGACATTTTTCTTGTTGTCCTGCTGTTTGGAGTCAGGATACATGGGCAAATGAATGTTTCCGTAACAAGTAAGTTTTAAGCCAGTGTTCTGGAAGTCAGGTTTAACTTTAACTCTGTGCCAAAATATGGGAAGCCAAAAGTGTCAATTTTTTTATCAAGTTGTCCTACTTCATCGATGGTGAAGACAATCATCTATTTATACTTCCTAGACAATTGTGAATGATTTGAGAGCCAAATGAGCTGATATATGATATCTCTACTGTTAGTGATTTATTTAACAATTGGCTATCCATACTTAAACCACAACTTTAAACCCGACTTCAGAATATGGACCTTGAAGTATATTTCTTGATCATTATACCTGATGATCGTATAATTACCATGTACTAAACGGTCTTACCGGACCAGTCCAACATACTATTCAATCATGTAATCAGTATACATAGGCCTATTGAAGTTATTTCACTCAATATATTTTGGGTAAAGACATAATATGTATTTCAATAATTAACTCCGTCATTAATGAGTGACTCTTTTATCACAATGCAGTTGGAAATATGATGTGAATTGGATGTTTTCTGTTTGTTTAATGCGTAAAATATAAAAGTATTAATCATCTTTATTATTTCTTTATTGATGGTAAACCATTTTACAAACATAGAGCACCTGATAATGATGTTCTTCCTTCATTCAATCATTTGATCATCACATGCAAATTATTGGACGAGAAAAGAAAGATGTTTATCTTATGGGTGATTTTAATATAAATTTGATAAATTTTGATTCAGATAGTATAAAGTGAAAGGCTTTGTTGATTTTTTAACATCATTTTGGATTATTTGCTTTGATAACGAAACCAACTCGCATTACTTCTTCAACTTCAACATTAATAGATAATATTTTCACATATTGTATTCAAGATAATTTTGATTGTGGAATATTCTGCTCAGACTTTTCTGACCATATGCCAATTTTTAGCATAAATAAAGGCAAGTCTCTTATACAAAGGAAAAAGTGAACGATGAAATAGATCGACGTGTGATTACAAATGGAAGAGTTGAAAATTTTAAACAAGAAATTCTGGTCACTGATTGGTCCTTACTTTATAATCTTGATAATGCGGATGAAAGTTACAATCAATTCTTAAGCATATTTAGTAAATTGTATGAATCTCATTTTCCTCTTGTTCGGTTGAGTAGAAAAAAGAAATGCAAGAAACCTTGGATCACTCAAGGATTCCTAAAATCTATTAATCACAAAAACAAGCTCTACTGCACATATATTAGACATAAAAATGAGGTCAATAAAAGGAAATATGTAGACTATAAAAACAGATTGACGAATTTAGTTCGTAAAAAAAGTTATTATGATGATGTCTTTAGAAATACACAGAGGGACATTCGGAAGACCTGGTATCATATTAACAGTTTACTTGGGAGGGGGAAACGTGATCCCATACCAGATGAAATGTACCATGGGGAACAACACCTAAAATCAAACTTGGACAAAGCAGAATATTTCAATAAGTATTTTATTAATTTGCCTAGAAACATAAGCAAAGAAATTCCACCTGTCCAGACATCATTTGAAAATCATTTGTCACCACAGGACAATCCATCCTCCTTATTTTTTAGACCAACATCTGCACATGAAATTGTTAACATAGTCTCAGCTTTCAAACCATCTAAGTCCTCAGGCTCAGATGATATTTCTCCTAGAATTATAAAAGATTGTATTCATGTTATTGCAGATCCACTTTGTGACATATTTAATAAATCAATGTTTCAAGGGGTGGTTCCTAACAAGTTAAAAATAGAAAAGTGGTCCAAATTTTAAAAAGAAAAATCGCAAATGCATTGAGAATTATAGGCCAATTGCATTGTTGCCAATATCCTCAAAGATTCTAGAAAAAATAGTTTACAAAAGGTTGAATGAATTTTTGCTTATTAATAAAACTATTATCCCTCAGCAATTTGGATTCCGTAAAAATTGCTCCACCAGTATGGGTGTTTTAAATTTAATCAATACAATAGTCAGTGCAATTGATGGTGGGAAGTATTGCCTTGGTATATTTTTAGACTTGTCAAAAGCTTTTGACACAATTGACCACAAAATTCTCTTGAATAAAATTGTACATTATGGCGTGCGAGGTACAGCCTTAAATTGGTTTAAAAGTTACCTGGAAAATAGATTACAATTTGTTACTGTTAATGGTACTAAGTCACAATCAGGTAATGTAAAATATGGTGTACCACAGGGATCTGTTCTTGGCCCATTGTTATTTTTGATCTACATTAGTGACATCATAAATTCGTCTCAAATATTTACATATTCTCTTTTTGCTGACGATACTTGTTTATTATATTCTCATAAGAATATTCACACTCTAATGCAAACAGTTAATACTGAAATAAGTAAACTTTTTGCATGGTTTTGCTGTAACAAATTGTCATTAAATACTGGTAAAACACAATATGTATTATTCAGGGCTAGAGGAAAGGTGTTAATCATTTAGTTGTTGGTGGTCAACAGATAAGCTGCAGTCAACATGTGCAGTTCCTCGGTGTTACGGTTGATGAATTTTTATCATGGAAAAATCACCTTGATAATGTATGTACTAAAGTGTCTCGGAGTGTTGGAGTAATATCCAAACTTCGGTTTTTCCTCCCCCAGCAGACCCTAGTTACTCTATACAATGCTATTGTCATCCCTCATCTGATGTACTGCAATATTGCTTGGGGGCACACTTTTAGGACCCATATACATAAACTGCAAGTTCTTCAAAAAAAAGTTGTTAGATATATAACATACTCAGATTACAGGTCACCAAGTACTCCTTTATTTTTGCAACTGCAAATTTTGCCTTTCAATGAGATGGTTTCTCTTAGTTGTGTAATATTCATGTTAAAATGTCGATCATGCCAGTATACATTTTTGTCTGATGTGTTTGTGGAAAATTCTTCAATCCATCATTATCATACTCGTCAAAGAAACCTTATCCATCAGCCATATGCTCGAACCCAAACTGCTTTGAAATCATTTAAAATAGTCTGTGTTAAAGAATGGAATAGTTTACCCAATGATATTATTAAAAGCTCGACTCTATCTCGATTTAAAATGTTATGTAAAAAACGCCTTTTTGACAGATTGCAATCAGGTACTACATGTACATGTGTCAAGAGGAGTTAGCCATGAATGATATGTCCATGCGAGCGTGTGAGTGTGTGTGTGTGTGTGGGGGGGGGGGTGTGATGTGTGTGTGTGCGTGCGTGTATGTGTATATAGCTGAAGGGGGGGGGTTGTTTGTAGTTAGTTATAAGTTATAACATTGTTCATCATTGTACGTTAGTTATACTTATTGTAGATATGTTATTCATCGCTACAGGGGCCCTGTTAACAAGCTGTGCTTCACTGGGATCCCAAACCTAATCAAATATTTGATGTCTTGCTTTATACCATTACTATGAATGTGTTTGATTTTGGTTTGAATAAACTATACTATACTATACTATAAATATTATTAGCTTTCTGCCACGTTCAAAATCTATTTAAAATGCCCGTCAAATCATACTGGACAGAGTAGAGGTCATGGTCGAAAGCTGGTGGACCAGGTGGGACCGGACAAAATATTGAAATATGTCGTTGAGTCCAGGGCGACACTGCTGTTTTGATTCACCGATTTTCGACAAAGGCTGCTTTGTTATGAAGGGACTTTGACAATATATTATCTGTGTTATGAAAAACGTCTGCGGAGTGATGCACTAACTAATGCCCTAATGATTGCATGATAGTAAGAACACATAACACTGTGAATTTAACTTGCCAGTATCACCTCTGATGGAGTGTTTACTCTATTAGCATGTGGGTAGTAATAAACGGGTTAATAGGTGTACTATACATTATAAAGGCTATGAAAATGTCTAAATCCCCATGTTAAAGGAGACTCAAGGATGGAGTCCTTAGAGCGTGACAAAAAGGAGAAAGGTTGAGATTGAATACCTTTTCAACAGTTTTCATATACAAAATGGAGATTTAATGAAGATGAAATGGATCCAGAGAAATTTGAAAAGCCCCCCAAAAGAGGTTGTTCCCTACAAAATGAAGATTTAATGGATCCAGAGAAATTTGAGAGCAAACGAAAAAAAGGGGGGGGGGGGGGTTCACTACCGAGATTAAGGTCATTTTTACACATCTTCTCGAATACCAGGGGGTGCTGCCTATGAAGAATAATACATGCAGCACCCTCACTATTTTTTTTTGAGGGATGCTTCAGCATCCCATCAGCGCCCCGCTTTCCAGGGCCATGATAAGTGCACTCAATTAAACATTTGTTTTGTTCAATTCAGCATGTTGAAATTAAGCACTGACGAGTGTGGGTGTGTGTGTGAGACAGAGGGTGAGATAGAAAAAGTGGAGAGAGGGCGAGAGAGAGAGAGATGGAAGGGGGTGTTAAAGGGATACTGTATACAAGCTGACAATTTAATTTAGATACATAGAATGAAATCAGGAAAAATGATGAAGCACTTAGAATTTCATCAAAATTGAATGGGGAATAGCAAAGTTACGATACTTGAAAGGTTTGCCTTGTTTTGGTGAACCGTATGCGATTAACGCACTGAAAGTGTCATATACCCACTTGCATTATACACACCAATTTTTATCACGTGTTTCATGAATTTCACTCATTTTCATCTAAGAATGCAAGAACATGTCTGACTACTGATTTAAGATCTCATTTCGTTCCAAAGGAGACAAGTCAATATAAAAAAAATAAGTATGACTTCATTAGCTCACCTGTTACAGTCATGTTCATGACGGCAGCGGGCATATATAACTGCATGCTTTCATAAAATATTGTTAAACTTCAAAAGAAACAACTTCGGTATTTTATACCTTCTAATGATTTTTTTCAGCGTTTTACATTTTTTTAAACATGTATATTCATTTATATATTATCATTTTCAGGCTGAAGTACCCCTTTAAGGAGTACGTTTTCATCACAGCCGCTGACTGACCGTAAAGAAAAGCAAGACATTACAAGCTTTTACTTCAATGGGCTTCAATGGTCAGAGGCCATTTTAAGTGACAGTTTAACATTTCAAGATCTTAGAGTGTAATCATGCTCATTGGGTGAAATGGATAGAACGGATTGACCCGAATCATGCCAATGATAAAGACAAACTCTAGGACCAAGTCTTACAAAGAGTTACGATTGATCCAATCAATCATAACTCTATGGAAATCCATCAGTGTCATTTTCTACAAAAAATTAAAATTTGTACAATGTCCTTCGTAAACAAAAAGAAGCCCAGTGAATTTTCCACAAAACAATTAATCAATGCACATCATCGTTGGAAAATACTTTGAACAAACAATTGTATTTTAGATGTTGACGTTGCTGGCCGTCCATAGTTGTGATTAATTAGATCAATCGTCACTCTTTGTAAGACATCGCCCCGTGGTCTTTCATCGGTCTGCTGCGGCGAAAATTGCTCACACTATCTCTTCTTTCTTCGTCATAGACCTACTTTCTTCTCTGACCTTATATCACAGTCACACCAAAGAAGCCTCAAACAGAATTATCTTATGAGATGAACTGCATGAATCATTGATATAACTGAAGTTTGATTTGGGAAGATTTTGTTTGATTTTTATGTATAGTCACCAAAATCCTCTTTGTATCTGGGTGTGTGAGGGTGTGTGTGTAGGAGGGGGGGGGGGGGGCTTGTACTTTAAGAAGGCACGAATATATGGAACGTGTGCAGGGAGGGCTTAATTAGGCGCGAAGCGCGGCAGCTTTGATTGTTTGTCACCCTCCCCTTTTTTAATCTTGGCGCGCTTGTATTGAGTGGACACATGCAGCCTTCTATTCATATAGTTGATACAGCGGAAGGCCTATATAAGAATGTTTATGGATCAGGCTAGAATTCAAAGATAAATCATTGTTCGCCTTGTACTTGACAGTGCAGACGACCTCTGTAACCCCGTCATCGTTTTACGGTCTGGAATATTATACACATATTATAGGGTCTGTACTCTGCATAGAAACATATGCTATCTGTCTTTGCCTTGAATTTTTACGGACTCTGATCATGAAGGGAAAATATTTCGGATTTCGAATGATGATATACAAGATCGCTCAACTCAGTCCATTGTATAATATCAGTGTTCCCGCCCTACGGAATACAAAGAATGGGGGATCCCCGCCACAATAACAGCTGATAATATTCGTTTGTCTTTTTCTCGAGCATGGAATTGACTGAAAACTGTAGAATATATTTTCTTATATAATATATCTATGTTATGCAATCAGTTAATGATTGTTTTAAACAATTTTATCAAGGAAATGATATACATTCCATTACCAATGGAGGGTGCTGATCGATGTCAAATTTACATTTCCAAAAAGATACAGAATAATGGAGATTTACACTTTTCAAAAATTGTATAATTCAAATCCGTGGACCTATGCCAAAGTTTTTGTCAGAATACCAAACTTAAGGCAGCAATTCTTCACACATTTTGTCCTTTAAAACTTCACATAATAAGATACGGCATACTGATCTACTGTATACGGAGCCTTTAAAGAGCCATCGACTGGACGACTTGGCGAGATACTTTATCTTGCCATTTCGACATAATAACCTTATTATGTCGACTTGGCGAGATACTTTATCTTGCCATTTCGACATAATAACCTTATTATGTCGACGTGGCGAGATACGTTATCTTGCCTAGTCGACTTACAAAAAATTATATGTCGACATGGCGAGATAAAGTATCTCGCCAAGTCGTCAAGTCGATGGCACTTTAAAGGCTCCGTAATTGTCATATAGTCTCGTTAATTTAATTCCTTTTTTTCTTTCTTTCCTTTGTATTCCAGAGAATAAAAAAAACCTTTATTTCATGATATAAACAAAACAATAATGAATCAAATTGTTTTACTTAACTCTTTTACATACAATCATTTACATACATTAACTCTTTTTCCATCTTGTCCTTAATTAACATACACTATTTTATAATTAATTTAATTCCTGGTGCCTTCATGTAAATAGATAGATAAAACGTGACCTGTTTCCTTTGTAATTCTAACCGAGTATAATATACTTTAATGACTGATACCCGCCAAAGAGACACCAATAAATAATTATGGCTGTGACCCCCCTGATAATGATTATCAACGGTATTGTACACACGACTGGAACGTGTTCTTCGGTGCTAAAGTAAACTCAGTGGGCATCTTTTCGTCCAAGAAGGGTTCACCAGTCATGCATGCGTAAAGACATTACGAACAGCTTTATGAAACATTTGGCATCGGTTAGATAGCAAGTAAATGCAAATTAAAGCATAACCGAAGTATTGCGATCAGTTTGAAGTTTTGAAGATGCCGGTTTCATCCTGATTGCAAATGTTCAAATGATTATTAACGAAATGATGGCAACCCCCTTCCCAGAAATATGCATTTTTAATTTTCAACTTGTGTGAGCAGCTCAAATATAATTGCCCATATGGTTATTGATGATTGAATGCATACAGTGGCGAACCGTGGGTCACTGCATGGGGGGGGGGCACCAGCAAAAATTCGAGTCACTTTAATAATAGTGAGCGCACGAAGCGCGCTCAGTTGCTTGTTATACTTACCTAATAAAGACATTTTAAGGACGGTGCCATTAAACGGATATGTATGTTACTGACCAATAATGCGAGCGCGAAGCGCTAGCTGAATTTTTGTATATGTTGACCCCAAACAGGGATATTGTAAGTACTATTTTTCTTTAAGGAATCCATTAAGAGTATTAATATCTCACCATAGTCATCTAGTGCGAGTGCCAAGTGCTTGCTGATTTGTTAGAATTACATCTGAACACATGAAGCACTTTATGTAGTCAAATATTGCGTGCGCGAAGCACAAGCTGAAAAAGTAGGAAATTCAGACCTGAAGAGGGACATTTTAAGGCTTGTTTTAGGAATTAGGGAAGAATATACATATGTCACTAACCAAATGATGCGAGCGCGAAGCGCGAGCTGAAAATCTTTGTATTCAGATCAGAAAAGGGACATTTTAAGGACGAACTTTATGAATTCATGGAGAGCAGACATATCTCACCAATCCACTAATGCGAACGTAAGCATGGACAGGAAATCTTTTATATTAAGACCTAAAAATGGGGCCATCACTTTAAGTAGTCATGAAAAAGAAGCATACTATTGTGCATAAAACAATAATAACTCGAAGTGCGAGGAAATATATTTGGTGTATATTGACTTGAAAACGGGTGGTTTTAGTACAACAGCATTATATATCTCGTTAAAAAGAGAATGCGAGCACCAGGGACAATGAAGACATAGGCCCTGGGCAAATTATGTTTCATAAAATTTTTGAAAGATGTTTCTTATGTAATATAACATAACATAAGTATAATATAATATGATATAACATTGTAATGAACATTAAATTCTTCTTTTCCCAATGCCCCCTGTAGTTACGCCACTGAATGCATGATATAGTTTGATCTGTATAATTATGTTGAATAATGTATTTAATGTTTCACATGCGGTTGCTCGCATGTGACGTCACGAAATGAAAACTTCAATAATTGATAACCATGATCTATACTAATACTTTGATGGATTTTCACCAAACCTTTTGTAAAGGCGAAACTCGCCTTTTTTTTATCTAATTTAACATGACTTTGACCCCCTTTAATTACACAGCTTTGTGCTATTCCATGGAAATATGAAGTACCAGTTGTTTAAATTTTGCAGGTACCAGCATGCCTGAGTCTTTTTAAATTCAAACAACGTGGTAAACGCACTTCTTGCAGATTCGAAGAAGCTATATGCCGCGATATCGCAACTGACGCGTTTTGCCTCAGTTTTGATCAAAAGTGTAACAAAAGGCCCCTTTACATCATTTTAGTCGAAATTAACAGGAATCAGCTGGAATGAAAAAAAAATGGGAAAAATAAGTGGGGGGGGGTCGAATTCACAAATCTAGATTGCAACTACGATAAATTGACAAGTCGACCCATTTATTCATGCTACGGGTAAAATAAGCGCACTTGAGTAAGATTGAAAATTGGTGCTACATTTAAAAATTCTGACAGCATTCTAATGTTCGTGCAACAATACGAATGTTTTGGTCATGTTCGAAATTTCGAGGTGTATTCGAAGGGGAAGGAACTTATTTTGGACGCATTTTGGACTGAGAGCTGAAGGGGGGGGGGGAGGCTTGACAACTTGCTCACCAATTATTCCGACCGATTCTGCTTGATTCCGACCCAGTGCCACATGACCTTTATGAAGATCACTGTCTTGTTCCAAAATGACTGTATAAGCTTGTTCCCCTGCCCTAAGTTAATCAAGACTGCCATTGGTTTTAAATTGGTGTATAATTTGACAAATCATTAAAAACTTTCAAACAGGCAGATATGAAAAGAAATACACAATAATTGGTTTCAGATCGCATAATAGTACGCTGAATTAAATTGTTTTCCAAGAGGAGAAACAACCAAGCATGGAGAATTGTTTTTCAGTGCGAGTAATAGAGAGCGACAAGCGAGTATAATATGGATAGATTTTATTCATATATATACATCATTTTAAACATTACATTATATTCATATTAGTATAATCATTTTATATATATATATATATATATACATGAATGGAGCATCTTAAGCTCTAAGAGCTTGAAAATGATGTTCCATTGAGAAAAAAGAATACAAAGATACATAATTATACATTGGCTAAAATAATATATTCAATGATGCGAACATCAACAAAGAGTAAAAAGAAGAGCAAGAGAGATAGAGTGAGGGGTGAAATATGTATAATAAATCTTTGGAATTATGGTCCGTGACAGACGATGTAGGTATGATAAAACATTGCCCAGATAGGAACAGAATCGGAACCAAAGAACCTTTATTATTATCCTCCTCATGTTTATCACAATCACTATCATCATCATCATCATCATCATCATCATCATCATCATCATCATCATCATCATCACCACCACCACCAACATCATCATCCTCATCATCATCTTCACCATCATCATCATCATGATCATGATCATGATCATCATCATCATGATCATCATCATGATCATCATCATCATCAGTATCATCACCATCATCCTTATCATTATCATCATCATCATCTACATCACCATCATCATCACCATAATCATTTCCGAGTGTCTTCCAAGGATGATATAAACTAGTGGTTAAGCCTTAGGCGGCGTTGTTGATTAAAAGTCATAAAGTCGTGAAATCATAAAAAAAATTGTGCCGTTGAATTTTCTATTACAATGTATACCCTCATTCTTACGTGTCCTCATTCTCTTTTAAAGACTATTAAACTTTTATTTCATTACCCTACCCACGCTGTCACCTCCTTTCATTTATTCATTTATATTTTGTGCATGGTAATGAAGACCTTGATAGATCAATAAATTCCTGGACACTGTTTAACAAATTAAATTTCAAACATTAGTCATATAGATGTGCTTCAATGCTACACAAATTAATTCTAATCTAAGCTCAAACTTTTATAAGAGAGCGAAAAGATTTTTTAAAGAGATTTTAGTCAATATCAATACAATAAGTAAAAGTAGTAACGCACATCAATTTTCAATGAAAACAATCACACATGAGTCTGTCTTTGATAACTTTGTATAATATGCTAAGTAAACATATGATATTAGTAACTTATCAATTGGAATAAATGAAGTACAATTTGGGGCCTGTTCAAAGCCAGGGTTACACCAAAACCGAATACTCCCGAATAAATTCGAACCGATTCTGCCCGAATATGGCCTGATTCGGATGGATTCGGATCCTATTCGGGGAGTTCCCCGAATCAGAGACGAATAGTTTCGGAATAGGTCCCGAATGAAATTTGTCATGTCCATATTAGGGAGTATTTTGGATGGTCTTGGATGGGCTGGTTTTGAACATTTTTAAATCCCTCCACGAATGTTCTGGAATCACTCCCGTATTTTCTTGCATCGTTGGGGAGGGAGAACAGAATATTCCCGAATCCTCCCGAATATACGTGTACTTTGATTCGGGGAGTTCCGCAAATAAGATACAAATAGGTTCTAGAATCCACAGAACCTATCCGAGTCAGGCCATATTCTGGCAGAATCGATCCGAATTTATTCTAGAGAATTCGGTTTTGATGTAACCCTGGCTTGGACTTATGACAGTGTAACTTTGCCATTATTACAATTACCATGGTAACAGGGTTCAGCAGCCAATCAAAAGGTTTTACTAGTTACATTAATGTCAAAGTTCTCATAGATGCGACAAAATGGGGCCCTGGGCGATATTAAAGGAAATTTGAAACATAATTATTTTGATGTAGAAAACCCAACAATACAATATGAGCCAACGATACCTCAACTTTTCGTCACATAAATGTGTTTATGTGTGGGGGTGGTTAACTTTCTTACTTTTCAGAATTCTAATGCCCATGTTTTCTCTGAAAGTTTTCAATGAAACTTGATAAAATTTTCACTTTCATTATTTAAAAAAAAAGTATTGACTGTCGATTTGATATTCCCATGTAAATTAATTGGTTCGTGTTTCCTCTTTCATCACAGCGGAAGAATTCGGCCTGATAACGACGCAGCAACCGGAAGTGGATTTTAAGTGCACCGGAAGTGATATCCACTTCAACATTGAACACCTTTGCGATGGAAGAGCTCACTGTCCCCAAGAAGACGATGAATTTTTATGCGGTAAGATTTTTCTTTATATTGCTTCACAAAAATGTTCATAAATGTTCCAATGTTTTACTTTCAGTATGCACTTAACGAGTCACACAAATGTAATTCTCACAAGTTTGTTATTTTTTTTTTTAAAGTTTTAAATTGAAACTACACCCTGATATATTTCTCTGAGCTTTCTCTTATTCTCTTATGAACTTAAAAGTAGAAGTCAATTTGTGCAGTGTCATGAGAGTTGTGTATGGCTTGATTTTGCCCGACCTTCATATTTTAAAAATCTCTGACAACAGCTTATTGCGACCATTTTCAATACCGTAGCTTTACATTCACTTGACTATTATAATTATTTTCTATATTTTTATTCTCTATTTTTTACAAAATGAAGGAAGTCTGTAATACGAATGAAATGGAGTTAATGTGGCGTAGGAAGACTCTTAATAGAGTAAATAGACACTCATAATCATGATGCTATACCTCTCCCGTGGTAAATAGGTCATTTCAAGGAGTTTAAAAAGCGCATTAAGTTGGTGTTGCATGGCGGAACTATATTGCATTATTCCCCTGAAATCAGGAAGAAAAGGTTTTCGAATCTTTATGCTAAATGTATTTCGTGCCTTCACAAACTAAGAATCAGTATTTCAATTGCGAATGAATATTGATTTAGATTCATAGTCCAATAAATGCATCAATTTCTGAAAAGTTACTTTATGTGTCGATATCCCTTATTTGATATGATTGCCATTGGTATGATTGGAGTTATTATTTGAATGTTCCTCAACTCAACTTGGAATTTGCTTCTACGCACCTATTGAAAGACAGTATGCATTGATATTTCCGAAAATTCGATTATTTTGAAATCTTGGGAAATAGTTACGCGTCCGCAATTTGTTGTCAAAATCGTGTTCAATATTTATTTTCGAAAATACTATATCATATTTTATTTTTTTTATCCTAAAGGTCAAATCATATACCATGTCTACCAGAAATAGCAGTGCGTCATATGTAATTCAATATCAAAATCTTTTATTAATTATTTTTGTTTTCGCACGACACTAACATAATTATCCTACAATATCATCTGAGCACGGCAACCAATGCAGTGAGGATAATCGTGATATTGTAGTTTTCTTTGGAAGGGATAAGAAAGCTGAATAATATGATTCCAATCTTATCCAAAACAAGGCAGTCTTCCTATGAAACCGATCTTTCATAATTAGTTGATATTGCCACCTCACTCTCAGTTCATCGCTTTCCATTTTTCATCAGTTTCCAGGGACTTCATCAATTAAGATTGAACGAGAAGTCCTGTCAGTTTACCCGTAGGGAAAGCTTCTAAAAAAAATTATAAAATGTGTAAATCGTCACAACGTGCGTAAAACAATCGATAATAATGATATAATGAAACGTTCTTGTATAGCGCAAAATACATAAGCAAAGTTGCATGTCTCTAAGCGCTTTTTACAAAAGGAGTGGAGAGGAGGGGAGTGGAGAGCACCGGGTTCTTACATTAATTATTGTTTACAAAATCGATATCTCGGGATGTCCACTAGAAAATCATCATAACGGACATCAATGGAGTAACGGACTCGACAGTTTGGAGAAATGAACTCTTGAATGAACCGAACTCAGAATACGATGAGGATAGGCAGGGGTGGCGGAACGTATTTTCGTGGGGGGGGGGCAAACCCCACAAAACGACTCTTTTATTTCAAACTTGGCATTTTGGTGCAAACGGATATATTCATCATAAGATTATCATCTGCCTGAAGTAGTTGTGGGTTTGTAGTAATTAAGTTAAGCAGAGCCTTTTTGAAGTGATTTCTTATTGATGAGATATATATTTACTTTTTATTTAGGTTTTTTTTTTCTGCGAGCAGCGAGCGTAGCCAGCGAGCGATTTGAAAAACTTGAAAATCTGAAGTTGTGAAACTCGCTTTTGGGTCAATCATGGCGCTAATTACTGTAAAAGGGTATTCTTGTGAGATCGCGAATCGTAAGCTCATTCTTTTTGACATTTCATGCAATAAGACATGAAAATTAAACATTCCGAGCAGTTTTTGTTATAATGTAAGAGATGTATATCTTACTTTAACACGAGCGCGAAGCGCGCCCTGGAAAAAGGGAACCTGTTAAGGAGTGCATTTATGGACTCATAAATAGGATACATTTTGATGACAAGCATTACAAAGAGGGGATTATGGGGGTCGTTGAACAAAACAACACATTAGTTGTCTTTGAAAAAAAAGAAGATTAACATAGCAACAAAATCATTGCAAATATAAAGACAATGTCGTCACTTGCAAATAAATGTACTATGTACAACTTTGTAAGGAAGCTGGCACCTGCCAAAGTACATCTGAATAGCATCACCGTGAAATATAGGTCGGTCTTGTAATAATCATTTCATTGACACGAATGGACCGTGTGTGATATGGCATGTAATATCAAAGTATATTGAATTCATTGTTTCTGAATGACGTCACACTTGGGCCTTAAAACATTCAAATGGGTGAATCTATAGTCAGTACACCAAGACGTGGGGTTGTCGTGGGGGGTTCTATGGCATTTGGTCAGGCGAAATTTGCTTTGATGATAAACCTCGATATTATTCTTGTTTTCATCATTTTCACCGTCATGCTTGTTTGCTCTCTTATCTGTCTGTAGTGACCTTTTGACAAACCTGTTGAGCATGCCGAGCAGTATCGATCCGACACTGGATACTCATTGTTGAAGAAAATCAATCAATCACATAGGAAATTGTTTTAATGGATATGGTGAAAGGAATTATTAATGGCTTTTCAATAAGTTCGTGTTCGTGAGGGAGGGATACATTATATTCGTGCAAATTATGAGAAAAAGTCCATTTTATCTGTCGAATCACAAATGAAAAATATCACAACATCGGTACCGCTTGCACGTTTCTAATTTGCATGTGAGGTTGTCGCTTAATTTAGATTATACAATCTGTTTTAAAACATCAGCGTTTTTAACATAACGCATGTCAGTTTCATTACATTTTCCGGAGAATAAACAGAGATTAATTTAGCTTTCCAAGTAACCAATGACGCAATGAGCCCTAAATTGAGTGGGCAAAACTTGGCGTATGTCGGAAAATTTCTAAAAAGTTGCGAGCGAGGGAACGAAGCGAAAGAGCATTTTATTTTCTTATAACGAAATTTTAATTCTGTGGTAGATTTTGACATGCATGATATTAAAAAATTATATCATAATAATCAATCTCCCCCTATATTCTGTCCTTTTATTTGTTTCCATTTTTTCTTGGCCGTTGAACTTCTGGGGACGATAGGCGTCAACCCCCCTTCATTTGTACGCCAATGCAAACAACCGAGATACAAGAAAGTTAATATTCGAGGATTCGTTGTATTTTCCCTCATTAAGGAACTTAGCAGCTGTTACAATTTTAACAGATTTTATAAGCTTTCGACATACTTTATTTGGGGTTTAATGATGAGTAGGCTTATAGCTTCTTCTTTGTCAAAGTTTTATCATGACTTCAGTTCAACTAAAGCCCCTATAACGTGTTTCAAATTTTTAAACACGACGTCAGAATGATAGAATATGTGTTTATGCAGTTCCTCAAACCAGACAAGAACAGTTTGTCACACGAACTACTTATCTTTTCCTATACACTCTTTAAACCTATATATGAATGAGTTTATAAGGAAAGGCGACCTACACATTGTCAAATATATCTAACCTTGATAATTTCTGACAAGTCGTGTTCGACGAGAACGTGATTTCTGATATATAGAGAATAATATTCTCTTGTGAAAAATATGGATAAAAAAGTCATGACGAATTAGATTTTTTTTCTTCAAATATTCAAAAAGCACCAGCTCCATTAAATGAAATTTAAGCATGCAAACTGTTAAGTAACTGATCGATTCGAAGGAAATTTCTTAAAGTCGGTAATTCTAAGAAAATGTCCTCGTTCTTTCATTATTTCCAGAATTTTGAGTTGAATTCGTGTATTTTTATGAATAAGTTCCAGGGATGGGCATCACTTACTTGGCAGCCGTTCCTCGATTTCTTCCTTATGTTTTTGTTTGTTTTCTGACACTATAGTTATAAAACATTTCAAAATGTGAATGAAGAATTTCCCCATTAGGACACAATAACAATCTAAGTAAATCTTGTATTAAATGCCTAAGCCTTTGACCATGTTGATAATGGAAATTTGGTTAAAATGCATAGAGAACATAAGGAGAGAAATGTCCTTGAACAGCAACGTGTCGTAATAAGACTGCTTTGTGTGCTTGTCAGTTAAATGGAGCCTTTTGTAGGAATAACAATGAAAATAAAAGTGCCATCAATAATACTAGCCTTGTGACATATAGAATGAAAGAGTATACAATAAATTTGCTTATGCGTTGTGGCCCAGTGGATAAGTCTTCTGACTTTGAAACAGAGGGTCGTGGGTTCGAATCCCAGCCATGGCGTAATTTCCTTCAGCAAGAAATTTATCCACATTGTGCTGCACTCGACCCAGGTGAGGTGAATGGGTACCCGGCAGGATTAATTCCTTGAATGCATGAGCGCTGAGAGGCAGCTCGAGCTAAAGCCAGGGTAATAATAATAATAACGCGCCTCGGAATAGTATTTTCTAGATAGATGGCGCTATATAAATGCCTATTATTATTATTATCATTATGAGAACTAACGCACTAATCTGTATCTAAGCGTTAACATAAACTGATTGAATAAAAACACAATCAGTTGAGGAGTCTATTTGAAGAATTCGAGTGTGTGTTATATGTCTGCAAATAATTGCTAAAATTTTGATTATTATTATAGTTATTATTTTCATTATCATAATTATTATCATTATTACTAATGTTATCATTTTTATAATACTAATAATTAATATTATTAATATTGCTGTTATCATTATCATCACTATCGTCGTCATCATCATCATCATCATTATTATCTTTCTTACTATATTTCAGGTGATTTCGACGCCAAAGGATGTAAAACGTCGGAGGAGATGCGCTGCTCCAACACGTCAAGTACGTGCGTTAAGTTTACAGCCGTCTGTGACGGAATCAGAGATTGCGCAGATGGGAGCGACGAAATATATTGTGGTGAGTTGATTGATTGTATCACCACAATCGTGTTGTCGTGTCGGGAAATCGCGCATACATCCGTAATTTGGATATTCCGAAGGTTCGTAAGTCCGAAAACGAAATGAGGTTCGTAATTCCGAAGGTTCGTTAGTCCGAAAACGTTATGATTAACGAACCTTATTTCGTTTTCGGATTATCGAACCTTCGGAATAACGCCACAAATATTCGGATCAACGAACCCTTTTACGTTTTCGGATCAACGAACATCGAGGTATAGGCAATTTGCGTGTTTCGGAATTACGAACCTTCGGAATTACGAAGTGTAACCGGGAAATCGCTTTCATAGGCCTATTA
The DNA here is from genome assembly GCF_018143015.1 of Lytechinus variegatus. Lineage (NCBI taxonomy): Eukaryota > Metazoa > Echinodermata > Echinoidea > Temnopleuroida > Toxopneustidae > Lytechinus > Lytechinus variegatus. Next base: position 279,922 of record NC_054755.1, on the reverse strand, counting down.
ATACCTGACCATTTGGGAAAAGGACCCCTCAAATTCCCGAAAAGTCGAGCTCAGTTTACCCGATCATTCGATAATTTTGCTATAATTTTCCCAAACATCGGGTAAACTGGACCAGACCCTTTTGATAAATGAGGGTGTTCTGTCCTCAAATGGTATAGGGTTTCGCGATAATTAGACCCGACCCGACAGCCCGATGAGATGACACAAGCCGTTGTGATTGAGTTTATTTTACTTTCCTTCGCTGAGCAATAATGAAGATGAATCATGATACATTTAAATGGATGGATAAATCAATCAACAGAGTTAACGAAGTGAATTGAGAATAAATTGAGAAAGTGATTTTTAAGGGATGATGAATGAGGAAGAACGTGATGGGTGGGGAGGAAGAGTCAGTGGAAGATAAGCCAAAATTACGATGAGATTTTTGTTGAATTCTCTTAAACTGATGATGATGCTATCAGCGTTGACTCAAAGTTTGTGATATGTGAATTATAAGGGAAATAAGATAGGAATACACCCAATATCACAGGAAAGAAATAATTCTTTCAATAATTATGGAAGATCATTTTCATACCACATAAATTACATAGACGTAATGGATGTGACCTTCTGGATGGGATGAGATGATTGGTAAATGAATATAGCGATGAATCTAATCAATTACTGGCTTAAATAGCAGGGAAATTAATTTAAAAATCGCTTGAAGCAATCAAGATAATATTCAGATATGAATCAATAAATACTTGATGATTTCCCTCAGTTTTATCTCTCTCTCACTCTCTGTGTTATATGATGCATATGTGATTATTAATGCAGGGGCGGGACCAGTGTATTTTGACTGAGGGGGTAGGGACTTATAAGTGACGTCATTCTTATCTAAAAATTAAATAACAAGGGTAAGAGAGTTAAAAAAGTAAACCAAAATATCTCTTTTTAGTACTTTTCTCTACCTATTCTTCCTTTTCCCTCTTTGCTGTTTTCTACTTGAATAAAAAATTTGCCCCCTGCATTTAGGATGCATTTACATTATCTCCCTCGTTCGGTTTCTTTATTATAGAGACATCAGTTTGTGGGAGTACTTGCTCGTTTTGTTCTAAACTCGGTGCATCATGTGACGTTGGCGGATCAATCAGCAGCTTCGGATCTTTAAAACTCCCTTCTACTATACGATATTTGTAAGATAAGGCTATCATTCACATTTGTTGATATTCATATAATGTATTCTTCTTTTAGGTTATATTAAGGCCTCTCTATTCTTCGTGATTTTATCTTCATAATGATCCATGGTTAGCGCCTTGAATTATTTTCATATAAGAAATAGCGCAGAAAAACCCCAACATGGATATAGCGTGGAGAAGATTTAAGGTTCACCATGTGTAATATGAGGAAGGGAAAGGAAAATACAGGAGGAAAAATTGAAATAGAAAGACGAGAAAGGATGCAAAAGAGGAAATTAGAGGTATTCTTTTCTTGAAAGTGAGTGAAGTCCTGAAAAGGACTGTATGGTTTGAGTATAGGTTGAAGTGAAGAGAGGTTACTCGACGCAGGTTCTTTTGCATTCTTTCTCGTCTTTCCATTTCAATCTTTCTGCCTATATTTCCTTCCCCTTCTTCATATTATTACGCATGGCGAACCGTAAACCATCTCCACATTATGAACTCCACCATGTAATCCTACAAAGATCAACATGAATATAGTTGTCAAAAGAAATAAAAAAATTGTGGGCATCATCATTATTTGATAGTAAATATGGCCAACTGTCTCAGTTTAATTCACTCTTAATCTTTTTTTGTGTGGAGAGGTGGCACATAGAGAACAAAGTGTAATAGCTCATTAGCTCAAGTTAAATCTTAATGTACCCGTAACGCCGTGAGATCAGATAAATTACATTAGCATTTAGTTATTTGGCAAATTTAATACTTTTGCTAACTGACAAGCCAAATAGAGCGAACAAGAATGTGTGGGCTGGCGGGCAATCTAACAAAAAGCACTTTATTTGAGGAACGTGATCCTAATTGCAACGGGCAAAAAGGGCATCAAATTTGGTCAGATGGATAAAATCTGTGAAAGGGGCAAAGTGGTCGGACTTGTTAATGTTCGCTTTAAAAATGTTGAACGTCAATAATATATCTCCGTATTTGGAAATGGATAATCTTTGATCAACACACGATTGCGACATAGAAATTCGAATTTTCGCTCCATTTTCGTGCTGATCTCAAAACGACAGAGAACTAATTTTCTTACAGGTTATTTGTTGTATAATTACTCCCTTTTACGGCAAATAAAAAAAAATCGGTAATTTCGATGAATTGTCTATTTTTTCTAGGGACTTAAAAATATTCTGGCTATTTTTTGTTCTTGTCGTTTTGAAGTTTGCCATGACGAATAACGAACTACTAAGTAGTATTAATATCGTTCTGACATGTATACTCTAACATCTTTAGTTTGGGTGATGTTCTTAATAAAGGGGAATGCCCCCTCCCCCTCTGAAAATTCAAATGTTTTACAGCAACCATTGGGATAATGTCGTCTCATGCCATCATAGGCATGTGACTAAATCTCGAAGTCGCACCGTATCTTGAGCATCAGTACATTTTCATTATTTTAATTTATTTAAACCTCTTCTTACAGGAAACTTACAAATTTCTCTGACTTCCACAACGGTTTACCAATCAACCAAGCAGATTATCCTCTACTAACGACATTGTAAGTATTCAATTAGTTTAAAGTAATTATTGACCATGCCGAGACCTGCGAATTATTTTCTATGAGGGGGTACTGGTGTATGAAATAAATATCAAAAAAAAATGAGAAGCAAAAAAAAAAAAGATGGAAAATAAAAAATAGAAAAAAGGGGGGGGGGTCTTCACTCCCGATTGAAGGCGATTTTAATCAAGAAAATTTGGACGACCACCCCCCTTCCAGATATGATATACGCTCTATCATACATTAAGAATTCCGACTTTGGGTGTTGCAGCACCCCCCCCCCCCGTTTCATAGGGCCATGCGGCTGCTCTAAATTATTGAAGGCACTTTGCTTGATTACTCCGATTATAGTAACTGCCTCTATAAAAAGAAAAGGAAAATCATTAAAACATGGAGTTGCTACCCCAGAGGAACAGGTGATAAAGACATCAGCTTTTTAATTTGTTTACAATGGTTTGAGCAGACAAGGCCATCGAGAAATGGAAAATGGAATTAAGATAATATTTTTAATCTAATGGAGTTCAGAAATCTTTCTATTGAAAATGCAATAATAGCTACTATCCGTACCTGGTCTAATTAAAAAGCTCTAGAAAAATATTTCTTAAAGGAATATAATGGCATACTATTTAATTACTTTCACTAATGCAGCGAAACATTGTGTAGTCTTCTATTGCTTGCTTAAAAAAACGTGATAAAACGAGAGTCATTATTAATCAGTCACCAGTGATGGCGCCGGTTGTGAGGTGAGGGGCAAAAAATGATCCAAGGGTGATTTCGATTATTTAATGAATATTGGTATCGCATAGTTACTCGATCAAGCACTCTTCCATTTACACTTTCTTTTCTTTCTCTTCTGCTCACTCCTCTTTACTTTTTCACTTTTTTCTCCTCTTCTCTTTCTTAAAAAATCTCTTGTAAGATATATAGGGTGACTCTTGTACCTGCATCAATACTCTATATAGCTGTACGTACTGGAGAACAAAGATCGACCTCATTTCATCATCTTTTTGTCAATAAAAAACAATTGATTATGATTCAACATAAAGAACATAAACCATTGTGAAGCACGTTATAAAATAAAGAGAAATTTGTCCATTAAATATTTAAAAAAATGAAACAATTACCAACATAAAACGAGAAGTTTTTATGGTATAGAATGATGTATTCGACTGATAGAAATGTTCTGAATTTTTAGATTAAAGAGTGCATATAAACCTTTTTTTTCAAACAGAATATTGACTATAGTGAAAGTGACCGTCGCCTAATTGATGTTTGAACGATTGATTGCATTTCCCATGCAGTCGTGCGCATTTTACAAAGGGAGGAGAGAGGTGCACGGTGGGGTCGAGTTTCATTAGTATCTTTCGAGATCTTGATGGTTTTTTTTTTATTTTTTTTATTTTTATCTTTTACTTATCTTACCAAAAATGTTTTCCTTTTATTCAGAGGGATTTAGGCAATAGGCTCTCACGGCTTCAGATCACAGTAAAGCCATTGAATTAGCTTCCATAAAATAAAAAATAACGAATTGATTTTCCAAAAAAAGGCAAAACTTATATAATTATATACAGTTCTATAACCGGAATAAAAGCGGAATCGGCTCTGAATCTTAATAGATAATCGCATAACTGGGATTACGACTCTTCAAAGAAAACGCTGACTCCCATGGAATAATCAGATTATATTGGGTAGCATGTGAAAGTGTAATGGTTGTATATAGTCGACTTTCGGGGTTCGAATCCCGCTGTTGCACTTATCTCCTTGAGCATGTTGAGCAAGACATTTGTTCTACAAAGGCCCTAATAATGCTAATATGTCTGTTATTGTATATACATGTCTATTTGATATTATGTGTCCATTTTGTTTTTTAAACATATTTCCAACGATTCCAAAAGGCCGTTTGGTTTCGTACTCTTTGATATGAATTAGCAAAGAATATAGCAAATTCTTCTAACAATATATTATTAGTCAAGATTTATAATGAAAACAGATTGGAAATGAAGGACGCTGCCATGAAACCAGAGCTTGTAGAGTGCAGCCCAAGCCTGGTGCAGCCTCTTAAAAAACACCCTTAAGGAATAGACCTATAGACCCAAAACTCAAGTACAACAAGATGACGGATTTTGCATAAAGCCAGTTAATTTTGTATTTTTTTAAAGATACAAAGATGTTAGTATTTAGGTGCTCTCTGAATCGGTCAGTTACGCTTCGTGGCGATTGGATGACCGACCATGCACCTTGACCATTGTGGTTGCCTGTTTCAGAAATGGTGGCTTTCAAAGATGTTATGTCACACAGTCACACCGAACATAATTGACACTAGATCGATCGAAGCTATTACGTTACTCCCAATGTCATATACTCAATCGGTTTGGAATCAGTTTCATTGGTATATCTGAAGTATGATGCGCATTTCTGATTGGCTGAAAGCTATTTTAGGTTTGAAATTTTGAGTTATGTTTGATTGCATCTCTTCTTGGAACGAACCCCTGGAATTATTTATATACACAGATCAGTTGTTCTTCGGTCGCAAGTCTTTTACGACCGTTTTACGGCAGTGCTGCGGCAGTACTACGGGTCTAGAACGCTCAAGATGATCATAACTGTATGACACTAGTGGGAGAGCATCCTCTTACATTTTCCATCTCATATATTCTTAGATTCATAGGATGGTGGATGTATCGATGATTTATATTGATTTAATATCACTATCTCTCTCCACAGAATCCTATCTGGGAATGGTATCACTCTATCCGCCATTAGACAAAACTTGTTTGAAAACATGACGTCGCTACATACATTGTGAGTATATCTAGACAATATTTATGCTTCAAATAAGTTGCCGGTCTTTTTATTTATATTCCTCAGATTAATTGACTTGATTTACTAATAATAGGCCTAATGATAGACTGTGCCGTGGTGTAGTAGTTTTGACTCTATATTGTAATCTGAGAGTTGTGGGTTCGAATCTGTGGAAGGGTGGGCCCGTCAAAAACACGGAATTGTGTCAAGTAGGCCTAGTTATCGAAATACTACATGATCTAAATCAATTTACTGTGCAACGATTAAATTTCATGACGTTAATTGATTAATTAATTAATTAATGTCGTTACGAACGCCATGCATCAAATCGAGTTGATACATGTCATTGTGTTATTAGTCATGTCGTAGTTTGAATTTCTTCATGTGTCAAATAATTACGGCAGTGGAGTATATTCCGAATTAAAGTCTTTACTCCAAATTGATTAAGGTCGCGACGTTGAATCATCCAATGAGATCGGTCATAACATTGCTCTAATCCCACTCTGACTTATCAACTCCTCTAGCTTTGTGTTTAATTGTTTTGAAAAAAAAACAAAGACCCCCGCCCCACTAGTCTGCAGGCACAGACCCTCATTGGAACTTTGATCAACAAGTGTGCCTCCACGCAAAGACTAGCACATACAAAACTTGCTGTTCAGTACACAAGGCATGAGTAGGCTGCACATTCAGACCCTTATTTCGAGTGAAGGGTTTGCCCAGCAGACTACCGCCCCACCTCCGTTGAATAATTCATTATGAAAATGTTTGCTTATACAGCAAAGTAACAAATGGATTATGATGGTGAATTCCATTCAAGGGTTCCCAATCCACAGCAATAAACAACTACAATAGAATGACGTTACTCCGGTCATCCGAATAGCATTAATTGTTAAAAAACAAAACAATTATAGTTGCATTAACGGCCAAAGTGACAACCAAGTGCCCATAATGGCGCACTTGAATTAATTCAAAGTGACGAAAGCGACGGAATTTCCATTTATCTTAATTAATACTAGTACATAAGCGGAACAAGCGTTGTCCATTTACTCGCTTTGTTCAGTATTTTATATTCTGTGTGACAATGCGATGACCACTAAAGTGCGTTTCTATTCGAAGCCACACCTAGTAAATATTGAATACAAAGTGTCCACGGGGCAAAAGTGCATGCTTTAAGTAATATCTCAATATCGAAATAAGTTATAGGCCTAAAATGGGCTTTAGTCAAGTTATACATATTGACTAGAAATTTAAAAACGGAAGAAATATAAAACAGAGGGCAAGATATATCGCTTATACGTCCTCCGAAAAAGCCATCTATTTAAAAGTGATTTTATGTATGAGTAGATAAGAGGTAAATATATCATATTTACAATCGTAAAGAAAAATTGCGTTAAATACATTGACATAATAAAAATTGATTTAATTGATACTAGTTTGGAACGATTTTGGAATGTTGCAATACTTATTCACTACCAAGAAAGGAATTATTAAAACTAATGTTGGTACTGGACATACGAAACAGTAGTCGATCTTTTTTTTTTATCAACAATGGTTGGGCATAATTCTCTTCGAAATGCAGATAATGCCATGGTGACGCTATACAGAACCAACCCTCCCCCGTTTCAATCTTTTTTAAAAACTTTATAATTGACCAAGATAACTTTAATTTTCCAAAAGTTGAGTGGCCCGCTGTGGCACAAGAAAACTTGCACTGTAAATGTCATCTCTGTCACCTTTCTAATAAATCTTCTAATAAAATACGGATGATTCCACCATTATCTTAGTCTAACACACGATAAAAATCGAATTCAATGTAGTTCGGTTTATTTCTCATAATTGTTCGTTGAAAAACTACATGGGAGTATTTTTTCAAAGAGCCCAACTCATTTAGGTGTGTTAAAAATGATTACCCATCCCCCTTCCAACACACCTCCATCGAAGAAATTCACATCACGTTGGGATCAACCGCTGTTTTATATATATATATATTTATAGACATTACCTCTTTTATATAGGCCTAGTTATTATATAGGCCTAGTTATAACAGGTTACATTGATATTTGGTATCTGATAAGTGTTCTTCCAGCGAGGTTATATTACCACTTCAGACTGATAGCTTACACCGTGTTCGCTACCCTCTAATTTTCGCACCGACTTTTTAAGTAGGTGTTCACCTATAGCTTGCCTTGTAAACCTGACAATAATTTGATCAAAATTTCCGCGATGAAATCTAAGTAGACCCGTAAGTGTATGTTTTTTGTTTTATGGGTAGATGAGGTGTGTGTATGGGGGTATAAACCCAGATAATTTCGACACAATGATATTCCATTCCTTTTTTGTGGTTTCCATAATTTACATTCACGATTTAGGCATGTTCTTCCTATTACAGGACGTGGTCAGAGATGGGCGCAGCTGTAACCAGAAACGTAATTGGTTCTAAAAAAGAACCGCGAACGAGCGAAAAATTTGACCCTTTTAAAATAAATGAATAAAGTTATAAATTTGTGATAGATTTCGACCTAATCTTAACAATTCAGTATAATATTTTCACCTTTCCCTTTCCATTTTGGCTCAAATACTACGCACTCTAAGAGGATTATGTTAGAATAAGCAATATACAGTGCGTCCCAAAAAAAACTATACACTTTTGAAATGGCTGCCAAATAAAAAATGTAGCACTTTGGGGGAAAAGACTTATAGATATGGAAAGCCAATAAAGTCAACTTTTAAATGACACCAAAAAGTTGGAAAATTATTCATGCTTGAGCGAGCACTGCCCACTGAAACAGAGGGTATGCAAATTAGGGTGGGCTGGAATTAGCCTTCCAATTTCTTTCAGATTTTTTGTTTGTTACTTGCAAAGTTGAAGGTTATTTGGTGAATTAAAGATCAGATATGTGATCAGTTTGTTGTTTGTGAAAATTTCATACTTTATTAAATTGAAATTTAATGCATGAGTGATCATGAATTGCAATTTTTAGTGCAGTTTTATCATGTGGATCATGTGGATCTCAACAATGTGTTCATGACAGTCAGGAGAAGAGGGGGTAATATGACTTAGGTAGGTGAAGTAAGTTGATGGGCTAAAGGTCAACAGAACATTTAGCAACCCCTCCCTCCATCTCTACCCCCTCCCCCCACTTCTCTCCTCCTGAAAGACTAAGCTTGGCTAGGCTGGGCAGGAATTAGCCATACAGTTTTTTGAGAGGTTAGTCCTTTGGAACTTACAAAGCTAAGGGTGTTCTGCTATTCATGAGTGAGATAAGTTTTGGTTTTAATAGGCAAATTTCATGAATTACTAAATTGAAATGTACTGCATGAGCGAACAGGAATTGTAATTTTAGTGTAGCATATTCATCTTGTGGACATCAGAAGTGTGTTCATGAGAGTCAGAGTAATGTGATGGTACATGTGTTACAAGCAAGAGGGCGAGGTATGCTAAGACTTGGTTAAAAGGGCATTCCTCTTCTTTTTGTCCTTTTACAAATTAAAAGTCATAGGTACCCTCCCCTCTTCATCTCCATTTTCCAGCCCCCCCCCCTCTCTCTCTCTCTCTCTGTCTCATCTCCTGGATTGTAGCCTTTTCAAAACTTAACTGCCAAGTGACCGGTGGCTGATGGTCAGTTTGAATGATTACCAAAAAAATTTAATGATTATGATGATTAATGAAATAGTTTATTGGAAAAAAATGAATGTTTTATTGATCACATTGCACATTGAATGAGTTGATTTACTGATAAATTGTTGATTGAATGATAGGAAAAAGTTGATGCCCTAATTCAGAATTAATCATTAAACCAACATTCTGCTCTGGACTTCACGCGTACATGAGAATAGCCATCAGTCTCTCAACAAGAGGGGAGGGTGGGAAAGAGGGGGGGGGGGGGGGGGCAGGGGCTGAATATTCTGTTGACCCTTATTTCATCAACCTACTTCTCCCACTTAAGCCCTATCTCACGATTCTCACCCCCTATTCTCCCGACTGGCCGACTCCCATGAACACATTGCTGAGATCCCCATGATAAAGTTGAAATGCTGCCCCAAAAGCGATCCAAATGATAAAGTTGAAATGCTGCTCCAAAAGTTTAATTTGTGTTCACTCATGCATAAAAGTTCAATTTAATGACTTAAAAAATTTGCTTAAGTTATCAAAACTGATCAAGGTTGATCATTAATTTATCACAACGCCCTTAACTTTGCAAGTTCGAAATGATTTGCCTCTCAACAACTGAAATAAATTGGAAGGCTAATTCCAGCCCACCCTAATTTTCATACCCTTTGTTTCAGTGGGCAGTGCTCGCTCAAGCATTAATAGTTTTCCAACTTTTTGGTGTCATTTGAAAGTTGACTTCATTGGCTTTCCATATATGTGAGTCTTTTTCCCCAAAGTGCTAGATTTTTTATTTGGCGGCCATTTCAAAAGTGTATAGTTTTTTTTGGGACGCGCTGTAGAAGTAAATATGCTACATGTTTCAGAGCAAAATAAAAATGCCATCAAGGCTAGTACTGGTTATTCTAGTGGTGATTATTAACATTAAAAAGCCTTCAGTTCTAAACGGATCTTCACGAGTTGAAAAATGTCTGCTTATGCCTTTTTTCAAAGCAGAATATATACAGATCTTGACTAGAAACTTTAAGCATTTAATATTCTTGTTTCTTTTTTTAATAGCTAAACCCGTTCATTTTCTTAGAATAATCTTAAATTCAGTGATGAAGCAAAGGCTTTTTAGAAAATAACCTTTTCCAAAATTAGATTTGCTATCGGCAGAAAAGTTGTTACATGGCATTCGTCATAAAGATTCAGGTTTATGTTGTAATCAATGAAATCTTTATATTATTTTCAAGGAATTAGAATAACTGTTTACTTCGTTTTGATTTCAAGAAGGAATGGAAAATACTGTTTGTTTTTCTTATAGTGCCCTAAGTTGGGATGCTAAATAATCAACTACAATTTTAAAGGATTGGTTAAATATCGGGTTTAGCATCTAGCATTCAGTTTAACCGTTTAGATTTGATAATCTGTCGTTAAATACACGTCTGACAAAAGATTAATAGTTGAAAGTATATCGTTGGTTAGGATCTATTGTGCACTCAAAAAATTTGAAAGGTTGGAGGAGTGACAACCTTTTCCAAATGTTACATCCAACCTTGTATAAAGCTGAATCCAACATTTCAAGTGTTGGGTAGAACCATTTAAAGTGGTTAAATGCAGCATAGAAAATGTTGTCACTCCTCCAACCTTTCAAAATGTTGATTAAACATTCGAATTTTTAGAGTGTGGTTGAGTTTTATCATTAATTTTGGTGGGACATATATTTGCCAGTACGTTGTTGACTAATCCTATAAAGAGCGCATTTCTGAATTCAATAATTTCCACATTTTCACTATATTTTGGCGTGTACGCTGATATAGCTGAATGCCCCCCTTGGATAACGAAAATCAACAAATAAAGCGCAAAATGATACCTATTATAATGTATGCTCTGATTTTGTTTACTGGCCTAATGACTTGTGAAGAGAGAGGGTAGATGAATACCAATTTTCTAAAACACACACACAAACAAAATCTTGTGTAACCTTGGGTGGGTGAAGGATTTTAAAGAAGGGGGGAGGGGGGTTGCAGATATCAAGTATTGAAAAGAATTGTTAACTTAAAACATGATTCCTGTGTTTTATCATTATCTTATCAAGTATGCCTATTTTGTAACGGAGAATAAAAAAACCCCATATTGTCCCCTAACCTGACAAGCAATCTAAAGAAAGATAAAAAAGAGAAAGGGGGTCGGATTATCGATTATGTACGGCACCAATATCTATGTGCAAGAAGTTTAAATTTTGAAATAAATAAATTTAGTTGGCAGGATATTCTTTTCGGGAAGCAGGAGAAAAGTAAAGGTAAATATCAATTAATTAATCATGTCTTGATTTTAGTTAAATATCTTATTTACAAAAACCGAGAATTAAAAAAAAAACCCTTCTTTGATTGAAATAAAAAATAGTATTAGGGGGATCAAAGAGAAGAAAAGAAATTAGCAACAAAGAGGGGGACTCTTACAATCCATTTCTCTAAATGGGAAAACTTAAATATTAGACCATGTATTGGAGCCCAGAGCCAGTTTTCCACCGGATAGGGTATGGGGGTGTTTAAGGGAGGGTCGGGGGGGGGGGGTAAGGACCAGGGCTGAGTTTGTGTTTGAATTTATTTGGGTGAAGAGGCCGAGGTGATGGGTAAAAAAAGATATATGCTGATGGCTTCAATTCGTTTAGGTTTCATTAATGATTTATTTATTTATTTATTTTTGTATTTGGAAATTTCTCATGTTTTTTATTTGACACTGAAAAAAAATCAATATGTTGGAATTTTCTGTAGAAGTTTCTTCTTGATGCATATAATTATCATCAATGTTATTTATAATTATGTATTGGAAGATGTCTGACATTGTGTTTTATTGTAACATTCATGAAAATATTATGTTTCAAAGTTCTATTTGTTATATATATTTTATTTTGTATATGAATTGAACATGTTGAAGTTGTCAATAAAAACTACTCAATAAAAAAAAAACCTGTCATAAGTATAGGGCAAATTTTGTAATTCATTAAATGGAAGGGGCATATCACCCTCCCCCCTCCGATCAGCGCGTTGCGTATAACAGTTTACAGTTTGTCTGTATTCATTGATGGCCTTGAAAATGATGATGATTTGTATTGTATACGATATAGGAATGATTAAAGATAATTGACATGTAGCGAAGAATGCTGATGAATGCAATAATTGCAGTACAAACGAAACGGTCTGGTACATTAATTATTAGCCTTGCTGTTTGTCAATAGCCTTGCGGGTTTTTAATTTCAATACATTGCATATTGAAAACGGGTAGAGACAGTATTTATCATCAGGCTGACAGGCTCTGAATGTTTCTGACGTAGAAAAAAGGTCAAAAAATGGTATGAATGACTTGATTATTTTGTGATAATAGTTTTGTGGTATGGCCATCACCACCCACACCACCCGGATTGCTGTGTTTATTACTTTACATGCCAAGTGACTCAATTATGTGGATTATGATTTGTCCCACAGGTGACCCCCTTTTGAATATGCGAGTCAAATTATGAATCAAGTGAATCAATTTATTTGTCTTTATGGCATTTTTTTTATAAGACACGACCTAAATAGTTTGTGATGCACATAGGTGTGTCATTGTGAAAGTGTGTCATGTCACACATAAGTATGTCAAAGGACACACTTATTGTGTGCCATTTCACTTTATTTACACACTACATGCAAATGAGCTAATCTGGAACCGTTCCTTGAAGAGTTACAACTGTTTTAACTTTGCCATGATGGCAACTACCATGGAAACCTTGATTCTGATTGGCTGCTGAGGCATGTTACCATGGTAGCTGCCATAATGGCAAAGTTACAACAGTTGTAAGTCCTTTGTGAAACGGGCCACATGTCCCTAATCGCACTCCTATCAGAGTGAGACGAGGGATCGCCAGTCATCTTGGAGTGGGAATGACATCGTTTGAGAGTGCATTACAGCTCCTTCTGGCGTGAACAGTGTATATTTTTAGACATTATCGCTCCAGATTGGAGCTATAATGCACTCTTAAAATATGTAAATCGCACTCCAAAAACGACTGGTCCCTCGTCTGAGAGGAATATGATTAGGAAGCAGATTAGATTTTTTGCGTCATTTGAGTCTCACTTGTTTTACAGGGGGAAGAGTTTTATTGCAATCTTCATTTCATTAATGATATTGCAATAATTTATTGCATTATCGTTGCTGTTGCACTGTTAACGAAAATTGGATTGATTAAAACTGCATGTCGTCTTTTTTTCAACCTGTATATTGGTTTGCATTATACAGTATATAAACCTGACTTCCCTTTTCTTCTTCATTTGGACAGGAAATTAACATTAAATCATTCAAACAAGATAAAACATTAATATCTAACTTCTTACGTTAATTGTTTAAAAATCGAACATTGCTCTTTAGAATGTGAAAATACTTGTTCTAAATGTTAAAGAATAGTCACCAGTTCAAAGCAGGCTGTCTAAAATGTGTAAAGCAGGGACGGATCTAGGATTTTTCGAAAGGGGAAGGGCAAATTTTCCCGAGGAAAAATTTGATAAGCAAAAAAAGTCTTCACTTTCATGGGAGGGGGACACACTTCTGTTTTAAGGACATTTTTATATTAAAAATGGATCTGCCAGTGATGTACAGATTGTTTAATTTGTACTGTAAAAAAAGGGCCATCGACATTCTGTCTGGGGGGAGGGGCTCAATATGTCCCTACCTCTGCACAATCCTGTGCTAGTAGTTTTAAAGTTCAGATAACAATGTTCAATATATAGTGTTTTTAGTTTGAAAAAAATCAAACATTTCATGTCTTTCTTTCTTCCTTTCAGGGATCTGTCCGAGAACAACATTACCACTTTGGAAAGGGGAACGTTTGACCAAGGATTGCATAGACTTCAGTACTTGTGAGTGAGAACACTATGGCCTATAAATCTCCTAAAAATCAGCAGTGTTATACATTGCCCCTCCTAATTGAATCACCACCTAAAATATTATGGTACAATTAACCGAGAGTGACACCACTGGCACGTGTCATGACATCAACTCCTTGCTCTTTGCTGCATAATATATTGATAATAGTTCATGTTTATAGTATTATATTCATTTATACATTAATTAGAATGTGCACCTTTTTTACCCGGACACTTACAAGTCATGTTCATGCGGTAAAGGAATACTAGTATAAAAATGTAGAAGTAATAGTTAGAAATGATTACAGACGCAAGGATTTCCATTAGCATTGATTTCGAATGTTTTAGAAAATAGGACCTGATTCCATGTGAAATAACATCTCTATTATGAATCACCAACGTGAGAAAAAGTTTTTGTTTTTAGTACTGGTCCCAGAATCTACACTTCCTTGTGAGTATTTGATGGAAAATACAGTTTCAACCTTTGATAATATTCAACGGTTTCAACCTACAAAGTTCTCAATAGTTATTACATACCCGAGCACAAACTCGGATCCATATAATAACACATACAGGAACAAACTGAAATCAAAATTTCAGTTTACTGCAGATGTGTAATTATATACACAGATTGTTACCATTCAAAAAAGTTTGTATGGCAACAATATGTTTATATGATAAATAAAATAAAATCACTAAAAACAACTACATTTGATGTAGTTCTCTCGAGTGATTTTATTTCATTTTATTTATGTCCCCCTAAAATTTCAGATATCTGAGGAGAAATGACATGAGATATATTGAAGATGGATCTTTCATTGGTCTACCGAAGTTACAACGATTGTGAGTTGGTTTAACCTGAATGGATTATATTTATTTACATTTGAATATTGATTTTACAAATTAATTCAGTACGGTTAGAATCAAAGTCACTTTTATTAAAAGCATACGACGATTGTGAGTTGGAAATTCAGTTACCATGATTTCTTTTGATATATTTTCTAGAATATTGATTTTACAATCGCCTTTATTGGTTGGTGATTTTTCTCTCAATATATTTTCGATTTAATTTAGCATGATTTCTGTAAAAAATCTATCTTTATTTTGAATATCTGTGCAGACAGATCAGTTGGTGCAATAGTCGGTAGAATACATTGCTATGTAGATTTTAATGATTTCACTTTCTTTTGAAGTTCATACCATTTCTTCTTTAATTCTTGCGATCTTTTTCGTTTACAGTTGTTTAGATTACAGTTTCAAATTCACAGTTAAATCAATATTGCATGAAAAGTCTTCGATATTTTCCTTTTTTAGATTTTATTACAGTGATTTCATTGCTTTATGCGGGCTCAGAATAGTTTACCTCTTTTACCAGCAAGTTCAACACAGTATATATATATATATATACTTATATATAAATATGTATATATATATATATATATATATATATATATATATATATATATGATACAAATTTTAGCATTTGTATAAGCCCGTCACTCTAACAAATATTCTGAAAATTTTAAAGAAATTATTTAAAGTTTCAAACAAGTTTAAACGTTTAAAAGATATGTCAAACAACTCAAAACAACGTCCCTGTAAAAATTAACAGCGTTCTAACGGCGCACGACATCAACTTTTTTTTCTGGAATTTCACTTGTATTATTGAATACAGATATCTAGACAGAAATGAGATCACTGTGGTTCACAGAAATTATTTTAGCAACTTGAAAAATCTTGTTTGGTTGTAAGTATTCTGTGTATTCATTCATTCATTTAAAAAAAATTATTCTTTGTTTATTCATATAGTTTTTTATTTATTCATACATTCTTGATTTATTTATTCTCTGTTTATTTATGTAATGACATATTCTTACTCTATTCATCTATTCTTAATTTACTCATGTATTCTTAATTTTTATTCATTACATTTATATTATATTTTTAATCTATTAATTTATTTTTACTCTGTTCACGTATTTTTCATTCATTCATTCATTCGATTATTTATTAATTTTCTTTTTCATATTTTATATTTTTTCTTTTGGTTTGTTTGGTATACTCCTTTCGTTATTACATATTCTTAGGAAATTATATGACAATTATGCTGCATATACTGCAGAGCGCTTAGAGACTTCTGACAAAGTAAGTATTAAGCGCTATATAAGCAAGTATAATTATTAATCCTGGACGGTGCCAAAATGAACATCTTCTGCAATATTTGTATTCATATTATTGATCCGATATAGCTCATTAAAATAACCAAAGCCATGACATCATGACCATATCGAATGCAAAGTATAACTATACACTGTACAAAATGTGGTGTTAATAGAGGATCACATCTTGAGGTATAAAAATTACACCCTCGATATTGAACATAACACTAAAGAGTGAAAATATAACAACCAAAGGTGTTGTAATAACGCATTTAGGTGTTAAACTAACACTGTCAATTTAACACCAGTGTAAAATAACTGGTGTTTAACACCACAGTTTTAGCTGTGCACCAGTCCTTGAAATCGTGATCACCGATTTTTCATTTCATGACTGTCAATTTCATGCAGAGAAACATTTCTTTTGATTTGCTGATAAGTACAATAACCTTCTTGAAACAGTGGTGACTTAGATTGCTTTGAAATGCATTCGTATTCATTCTTTTCACTATACTTTCTTAAGCAAGTCTCTTATTTTATGTAAATACATGTAGCATGTTTTGCCTCTTTATTTTTTGTTTCAATTTTTATCAATTAATTAATCTCTGCATGGATGTTTTCATTTTTGTTTCATAGTTTTATGTCACATTATACATGTTACATTGATGTACTTTCTGTATGCACTACATCATCCTTAGTTTGAAGAACAATAATATTAAAGATGGAGCTCCATTTAACAGGACATATTCGTTTACCCTACAGGGGATTTATTTAAGAAGTTGTTCCATCCAAATGTGTTTTCATGAAATCAATAGGCCTATAAAAATGTTATTTGAAAATATTTCACGAACTTAAATCAAACAAATGTTCATATTTTCTAGACCTTTCGTCCGAAGAAAAAAAGGAGAGAAATGAGACCGCATAGGCTGAGATCCATGATTTTCCTAAGGGGGGAGGGCAGATTTTCCCCGAGGAAAAATTTGACAAGCAAAAAAGAAAAAGAAGTTTTCAATAAAAAATAAAGGACATTTCATCCACGAAAAAAAATTGACAACCCCCCCCAAAACCACAAAAAAAGGTTCTTCGCTTTCAAGGTGAGGGGGGAGGGGGGCGGGCACACTTGGATTTTTGCATTACAAATTTTAATTGTGCCTCTCAAAGGGGGGGGGGGGGGGTTCGGGCAGGCTGTGTCCCCCTGGATCTGCCAGTGGGTCCACAACATCCTTAAAATCTAGTTGTTCCATCCAAATGTGGACACTAATCCTCAAGAGTTAGCATTTGTGTCGATTCTGGGCGACGAGCAATCTTGTCATCAAAATACTCGATCGTAATTTCACTTTGCACGTGAAGGTAGTTTGTAATTATGATTAATATTTTACCTTTAATGCTTTTTATTTTTCGTTCAGTAATAGATAAGAACATAATTCGATTGAGTTGAAATACGATTTATATTAGATAACAAATTGTTTTTGTTTGACAGAGATCTTGGTCACAATGATATAGAATGGATTGAATCGGGAACATTTCAAGATCTTGGAAACATCACAGACCTGTGAGTATAATCCCATTTGATTGGATTATTAATCAAAATGAATCATTATACATGTTCCATGTAAGTCTGTTTTCAATGACCTTTCAAGATCCTCTGAAACGTCAACAGATCCGAATTGAAAACAAACTCTTGATACAATTTATGGCTTCCACCCAGTTATTAATGTTGTATTCTAGTTTTGAAAATAAGTCATTAAAAACTGGAAACAAACTTGCTTGGCCATTCTATTTCATATACTTGTACAAAAATAATGAAGATTTCTTTTTGCCTGTAGTGTGAAGTGTCTGATCTCACCTATCCCGTTTCCACCCTCTTCTCTCTCTCTCTCTCTCTCCTCCCTCCCATGTCCACAAAATTTCTCTCAGGTCACAATTTCATTAGCTCCTTCCTCTTTTTTTTAAATTGCTATAAATATTTTTAATCAATTGACATTTATCGATTTTCTGTCACACAATCCACAAAAGGTTACTTCGGAATAACTGCATAAGCATGATTGAGGCAGGAGCTTTTAGAGGTCTCGACAAGATCACCGGAATGTAAGTCTTTTGAACCCTCGTGTAATTTAAGATATCCCCAATCATCGACCGTTAGACAATGGAAGAGTGCCATGCCCTTAATTACTTACATAAAACTCGTTTCATATTATGTAACTTTTTTTCTTTACAACTCTAATTAAATATCCCATGGAACTCCACAGAGCTGAGAGTGTCAGTTGTAACACATCGATCTTGAATGAACGTCTGAATTAGAAGATAAAAGAGGCAAAATCATCTTTAACCCTTTGTGCGCTGATGTTGCAGTGTTGCACATTCGTACTATTAAATTCAACAATCGTAATTATTAGTTTTTTGCCCCTACCATCAAATAAGATAAGCTAATCATCATGGCCGTTCTCAGACTTTTATTTGCGGGGGGGGGGGGTTCAGCAGCACACGTATACTTTTTCGAAAAAACTAAAAAATGAGGGGGCGAAGCGACATCACTGAGCTTGTCATTGGGGCGGTTTTGCCCTTTTTTAAAGTGAAATTGATGGATTTCTTGCATACTTTTGTAGATTCTTGAGAAAATTTTCATTAAAAAAATGTAAGTTGTGCAAAGAGTTAAAAAAATATTGTTTAAGTATGTGTATAATACGCCTAATTCTGAGAATAAAAGAGTTATTTTTGAATAGCAGATATTAAACCGCGATCGTGGTGGTATCTTGATAAATTATACACAGTGTGAATATAAGGGTGTTAAAACAGATACCAGCTGATATTCCATTGGGGATCACAGGTGTGAATGTAGCCGGATTAGACACTCTAAAACCATAGAAATCATGGCAAAGAGTGTAAAAGTAACAGCAAAAGATCCTCTTGGTGTCATTACAACACCTTTAAGGTGTTGTAATGACACCAAGAGGATCATATCCTGAGGTGTTAACATTACACCGTAGAAATCATGCCAAAGAGTGTAAGATTAACAAAAGGTGTTGTAATGACACTTATAGGTGTTGAAATAACACCGAAGTTTATAATCTTTAAAATGAATAGTGTGGTCTTTTATACCATTCAACACCAAAAATTTGCTGTGTCTTGCAAGCCAAAGCCTCAAACGTAAAGAAACGTTTTATCTATCTCATTCAATTTTAGTACTTGAAAATACTCTTAAATCTATCAGGATATCATCAGATGGGATAATTGCCTAAGAAACAGAGCACGAAAGAAATTTACATTTAGTTTTAGAATATTCTCACCAAATTTGGAACTAACAACATTATAATAATTATTTTTACCCTTTTTGCATCGCCTGAATAAAGTTCGACAGATTAAATCATTAATCAATTAGTTATTATATGATATAAGACTGGAATAATGTTCCCGTTCACTTCATTTTTAAAACACTTTTTTAAAGCTTTTGAAAATATTTTTAATGCAATTTTCCAGGGTTTTATTTTAACAGGAGATGTAGCTTACATTCCTGAAAATCAAATCAATGTCTACAAATTATTCATTTAATGTGAAAAGAATTCTTTTTAATTTTGCAGATCTTTTACAGATAACAAGATCAAAGAACTCCATAAAGGAATGCTTGATGGACTATCAAGTGTGGAATGGATGTAAGCTCATGTTTTAATATCCCACTCCCTTCACTGTTCTGGCTTGGTTATGTTCCATTGCACAATCAATATTTAAAGGAAAAAGATAATCAGAATTGTGCTTTACTCGACCCAGAATAACCCTATAGTAGCCTCAGTTAAAGCAGGGGGTATATGATATAATAATATGCTTATGGGCTTTATTAATATGTTGATCTAAATGTGACGCGCAATGTTTTAATTTTCTTCCAATCAATTTGATGACCATCGTGTCTTGTTTATAATTTAGGTTTATGATTTCTGACGAGCAATCATCATGCCTCACTAAAACCATAGAGCTCTCTGTAATAGCTCCATGCTCAAACCTCATGCATGTTGCCCTTCAAGGCAGTGCCATTATAGTCATTATCATTACTTTGTTTGTATTTTTTTTCCAGATCATTTAGACGTAATCCGCTATCGTACATAAAGCCTGGCACATTTGACAACACGACACAAATCAAATACCTGTAAGTAAAGATAATAATGCTTAATACAGAAGTAAGTTTGGTAAATGATTTTAAGCATCTTATTAAAGCAAGATTGATGTTAATCTCATATAACGAATATAGAGAGAAAGTAGGGAAAAAGCTAAATTGGCTTATTCGGCATTTAGCGTCTGCCTGTCGAACCAAATATCGTAATGGGTTCGAGTCCACCCCGGGCGGATGACTATTTAAAGCCAGTGCGTTGTGTGTAAACGACTCTCCCCTGTTCCATAGATGCAGGCTATGATACATGAAAAAAACTCTCTGTCCCTGGGATAGGACGTTAAATGGAGGCTCCATGTAGAGGAGAGTCACTACATCTGCACGTTAAGAACCCACTGCACTATTCGTATAAGAGTAGGGGGAAACCCTGGTGTAGTGGTCCACCTGCACTCCCCCATCAGTTATATCGGGAGGAGAGACCTGCGGGTCACAATGATTTAGTTCGCTTTTCGCCTCTCAGGCACAGGTGACGCCAAACAACATTATCTCAGAGTTATATTTCTTGTTATACTGGAAGTAATGATTGACGAATGTTTGAAGGAAACGTACCCAAATTGCTGATGAAATCTGTGCGGAGCTTATACAGTGTGTTGTTTGCTCATAATTTCATGTTGTATTAGGCATAAACGGTAGCACACCGCCGCCACCGAAAGGGTAGTTTTCCAAGGATAAGTGAATCAGAAGATGTGTTTTTCGTTCACAAAATAATATCTTGCAATATTCATTTTGAATTGTTTATCTTGTTTTATTTTCAAGACTACTGGTGGAAGTTCAACTAAACTACTTGGATCCTGACATGTTCAGAGGGATCGAGAATCTCCAGTATCTGTAAGTTATGACTTCACGTTCGTTTCAATTATTGATCGCAACACTCGTTAACTAATGCAGCGTCCAATGATTAATAAGTACAATTCTTAAAACCATCAATCTATCCATAACACATTTATGCATGTGTAACAAGACTTCATAATGTTATGAATGATTAACCTTTACTTATGCTGCAGTCACATTTTCCCTGCGGCGGTCGTACGCCGAGTCGAAGACAACCGTTTATTACTTTTTTACCTATTTTTTTGTTTTAACCTATTTAAAACGGCTGTTTTGGACTCGCCGTACGGGAAATGTGACTGCGTTGTAACTAAGATACGGCGGAAGGTTCAGGTAAAGAATTGATCTGTGCATGCAGATTAGGTTGGACCATGCGTAAATCGAGTTTTATTTGAATCTTCTGTCCGCTTTGCCATCCGTACTGATTTCGATAGCGCCACTTTGTCTTCATATGCAGTCTTTGCTAAAAAAAAAGAAGATTGAGGAACATTGATCAGAAGTGACCTCACAAACACTTAGATCCTTAAACTCTGCCAAAACGTGAACTGAGAGGTGTTTCATAAAGCTGTTCGTATAGTTACGCACAACTTTACGCACGATTGGACATGAACTTAGGTGCTAAGTGAGCTACATAGGGATAGTTTGACACATGAAAAGTCACCAGTCGTGCGTGGTCTTGCGTAATTTTACGAACAGCTTTATGAAACACCCACCCGTTTTAGTAAAGAAAAGAAATGAACATCTGATTTTCTAGATTTAGAATTGAAAGAACATAGGTAACAAGTGTCATTTCTTATCAATTCTTAGATCCACTGATGACTATCGTCTGTGCTGCCTCTTTGATAATAGTGATGTCTGCTCTGTAGCACAGATGTCCTCTCTAGATTCCTGCACCAGACTCATGCCTAATACTGTCCTTCGAGTCGCCATGTGGGTCCTAGGATTAGGCGCCCTATTCGGCAACACCATGGTAATCATCTTGCGATGTCGTAATAAGCGAGCAACGAACACGAGAAACCGCGAACAGGTATTCTTCATTTCGAATCTAGCCATCGCTGATTGGATCATGGGTATCTTCATGATCATCATCGCATCAGCTGATCTCTACTACGGAGAGTATTACTTCCTTGACGCGCCACACTGGAGAAGCTCCGGACTCTGTAGATTTGCAGGTGTTATTGCAATCTTATCAAGTGAAAGTTCTGTGTTCTTCCTGACCATCATCACCGTTGATCGTTTCCTGAGTGTGGTGTTCCCGTTCAGCAAATTTAAACTCCAAAGCCAATCAGCGCGCGTTTGTGTCGTCATCACGTGGGTTATTACAACCATCCTGAGTCTTGGGCCCGTCGTCATCGGCTCTTTCGTGCCGGGGTTCTACGGACTCTCTGACGTTTGCATCGGTCTGCCCCTGAGTGTGGATTCAACAGGAACCGGAATTCTCGTCTACGATTACACCCTTGCTATCCCAGTCTTTACGCCCAACAATGATGGGAGCCTTCAGCCATCTTGGATTTATTCTATCGTACTCTTCTTAGGAATCAACCTCGCCTGTTTTTTGTTCATCCTCGTCTGTTACATCATAATCTTCATCCAGGTGAAGCGGTCCGCAAGCAGTATCGGCAAGGAGCGAAGCACGGGATCTCCCCAGGAGGTGAGGATCGCCATTAAGATGGCTGTCATCGTCGGCACTGATTTCTTGTGTTGGATGCCAGTCATCATCATGGGTATCCTCTCCCAGGCTAGACTGGTGGAGCTTCCAGTCTCCCTCTACGCATGGTCGGCAGTTTTCATCTTACCCATCAACGCCACCCTCAACCCCTATCTCTACACTTTTACAGAGTTCATTGGCCAGAAGCGGAGGAGAGCTAACGTGAGTCAGAAATCAATGATGACAAGTAGCACAATGGCTTCGAGTAGGAAAAGCGAATACGAATCAAGAATGTAAAGTTGTAAAATCATCGTCTCTGAAGCAAAATTAAGAGAGAAGTCGTAAATTCTTAATATTTTCTGATATGAAATAAGACAGTGTTCGCTCAATGATTTCGTTTGTTGCATGTTTTCTTATCTTTCTGTGGTTGTGCAAAATTATCTCAAATTGATAAAGACAAACTTTGGCCTACTCCTTGTCGCCTGTTTTTAAGTGACAAATTTTTAGTTTGTGTAAATCCGGGGTGTAAATACGTTAATACTTTGGTTTGTTATGAAGATTAATATTTGTGATCTTACTAAGACAAAACTGCATAGAAACGACGGCATACCTTCGCTACATATTGGATGTCTTGTGTGAGACGAAGACTGGAAGTCATTATGAATGTGATCGGAATAATTATGATGAATGAATAAGTGTTTGGTTCTGCAAGATTGGAAAACGGCTTTAAAACGGACACATTGAAACGTTTTGCCTGCACTCAAATTCGTTTGCGAAAAGCTTTAATATGTCCAATCTTAGTGCTATTTTCCGATAACCTTGTGAGCGTGATATGTCAAAACCCTGTTCAAAGGGTGATGTGATGATGATGTATTTTGTAAGTATGCTTTAATACAAAAAATGCGTTTGACATTCCGGCTGACATCAATGCAATATTACCATTGTGACCTGTATTATAGAAGTATCTTTGTTTCATTGGTTAGATAGTGATATTCTTGAATAACACCTAAACTAAGAAGAATATTTGTGTGCTTCTATGTCCACCATTTTCCTTTAGCACTTTTGTTGTAAATTTTGGGTCATAATTTGTTAGGTTTTCTATTGGGCCTGAGTGCAAAAGAGCATAAGCACAGTAAGATATTGTTCACATAGATTACTCGATATCATATATAGATATCCTTTCAGTGATCACCATTATTACAGTTACTACTCCAATCCACCAATTGGCTATATAAGCAAGATCTTGATTGAAGCAAGCCAGACTTAAATGCTCCTAATGGAATGAGGGTCAGGAGAAGAAGAAGAGAGAGACTTAAGGTGGCAGCGGTGGGAAGCAAAACCCGTTCTAGAATGACCGGGTAAGCTAATGGAAAAATAAACAGCTTCAACTAGTCGCGTCTCGCTCTAATAATTTCTGAATATACGTTTCAAGTAATGTAATGTAGATTTTCCAATGCTTCCCAACTGTTCTTTTACCCCATTCCAGAACTGAACTTTATCTTTCCTTTTGTGATAGGTCCATGGTCATGTTAGCAATCAAACACCCCATTCCCCTATTTCCAATTTTATCCCTAGTTTCAATTTTATCCCTAGTTTCAAGCAAGCTCACCTTTCCGGCTAGTTCATCGAAGGTTCATATTAATGAGTTTCAATAGACGTCATCTGTTGACGTACTGAGCCGATTAATTTTACTTCCTGCAGATAAGGATTGTTTGGAACTGGCATTTCCCTCATCACTGAAATCTTTAAAACAACAATAAAGTTAGCCTAGACCTTGGATAAACTCGCATTCATGGACGACTTGTTTCAATTCGGATGAGTACATAGATACAGCCTGACAGGGACAACCATTAATGATAGAGGTAATCTTGGAAAACCCATAAAGGCAGGAGACCATTGATCAATGGCTGTAGATCGATGTTTGCCACACCCCACAGAAACCTATTAAACTTGCAATTTGTAATGGCAACCCGAATCATGTTTATAGAGCTGTAGAGATTAAAGATGATCATTCTGCAGGTGACCGTCCTTAATTGTTCGTGTTTCGGAAAGAGATGCTCAGTCTAAATTTTTTTTTTACAGAGGTTGCTGGTGTAATTTTTAAGTGTAAAGCAAGCAAAAAAAAAGGGATTCACTACAAAATGTAGGCCATTTTGGTTACATTTCTTCATTTTGCCATATCTACCAGAATTCCAGGGGGTGCTGCCTATTTAAAATAATACACGCAACACCCCCGCTCCCCAGCCACATGATGTTCCCTTTTCTTGCACCCCCTCCCCCCATTAGCGTGCCACGGATGCAGGTACATCCATTAGAACTGGGCGTTGTGGCGTGCGCCTGTAATCCAAGCTATGGGGAAGTTACAAATTGATGCAGAGGTTCGAGCCATGGTCACGTCTTTCGGATGGTGACGTGAAAGGTCGGTCCCAGACGTAAATAATCATATCTGATGGATACACGTCTGACAAAAACTCAAATGCACACAGAGAATCTACCTCGGTAATCATTGTAACCGCATCAAATGGTAGCAATTGGGTCTAGGAGTTATACTGTGCTCGGCAAGTCATAGAATCTGATGTTTGTATACTAGTTAATACATTTTCAGGGATTCTAATGATGACAGTATGTCATTTCTCGCCTTTCTTTTACAGTTAATTAGAAATCATGTACATATTTCAACGATATTTCATATCACAGTTTCTTTAAGTTATGAAATGTATGTTATGTAAAATAGGAAAGAAAATGAAGAAATTTTTATCTAAAAAGTGATTTTAAAATTCTTGCTGCGTATCAGAAGTGTCCAGCTGTAGATCTAAAATTATTTATTCTTGAAGTATGAAATCAGTGTAATTTATGAGTGAAATATATATTATTGTCATTTTGTGTGAACAGTGAATTCAAATATTAATAAAAAGCAAAATAATGAAAATCAAATATGTTTATTGAATTGAATGCTGATTTTTTTTTCGTAAACTTTAATAGGGCAATTCGTCCGAGCAGGTTTCCTTTGCCCATGCCAACAGACATTCTGGGAAAGAATGACCGTCGTTAATTCGAAAGAGTTTTGACTTGGGTTTGACAACAGTAAATTTTTTGAAATGGGAAAAGTAAAACGAGTCTTTCAGTGATTGTCTTGCCTTTACGAAGTTCGGCAGAGACCTAGTAATCACTTTTCCCCTTGGTCTGTTAGTTTGTTACAAAAATGTTAGTTTTTGTTAGTCAATTATGTCCATACATATGGTACATAATTCATGATCCTTGTCTAATACACATTTGCGTTGTCTTCATTCCCTTATTTGTATATAAATTTAAATCATCATAAGGCATTGTTACATATACCTACAAAACTTACACCAAAGGACATATTGGCATTGAAAGGTAATTTTGCACGTTTTATTGATCGCGAGACAGGTGAGACTCGTTGTTCGTGAACCACATAAACAATTGAATTCGGACAAAATTTTTTTTGTGTATAATTATACATTTAAGCCTGGAAGGGAATTCCGTGTCTGTAAACCAATAGTCTGTAACGCCTAATAGAGATCGAGGCTGGAATTTTATAGATGAAGTAGAAAACGAGAATGAAAATAAAGAGCGTTTTAAAGAAAAATGAGAGGGGGGAGGGTGAGAGAAAAGGAAGATGAATAAAGAGGGTGAGAGATGTTTGGGGGAGAGTGAAAGAAACAAAAAGAGAGAACAAATTTGGAGAGGGATATGGAATCATTTCCCCTCTACACTCCCCACACACCCATTATTCTGCTCCAGGGCCCCGTCCTATACGAAGAGTTACGATCAGATCAACCTCTAATGTATGGATATCCATCAGTGTCATACTTTTTTTTCTACAGGAAATTTATCCAATGCCTTTTGCAAACAAAGAGAAGCACCCTAACTTTTCAAGAAAGCAGTGAATGTATGAATAAACAGCATAAACATTTATCTTCAGTTCTTCTTAATTTCTTTTATAATTTCCTAAAAAGCGCCTTGAGCACTCTAATTTGGCGCGATATAAGTCAAACTATTAATATTCAGATTTTTTTTGAACAAACATTTTAGATGTTGACGTTGCTTGATTTTCATAGTAGTGGTTGATTGGATCAATCGCAACTCTTTGTAAGACGGGGCCCAGGTTTCACTGACACTCGGATCTCCTTTACCATGTTTACACCACCTCTTCCTTCCATTTACACAATTTAATTTTGTTCCCTCTTGCATGTTTCTCTGATACTGGACTTTTAAAAGCTTTGATTTATCCACACAAACTTCTCTTCTTTCAAAATATAGATTCCTCCCAAACCTCTTCTACTCTAAAGTTTAGCCCTCCTTAAATGACCCACCTGTCTCCACAAACATCTCGAGTCTTTCAGCTTTATCGTCTTACACAATGGATGATATTGATTTCAAGTACGGTTTAAGCCGTGTTGTGAAAACACCAACCACAGCACCATATTTAAAATTACCCAATCTCGCTCTTCCACAAAAGTTTCTGTTCTAGATACCCACTAAGCCATCTCTCACTCCACCCCCAATTTTCACTCGTCTTCGGTTCTTAACATGATCTCTCTTTCTACTCCACTCTTGAAGAATTATTGTCGATACCGCCTCCAAACCACTTTTTATCACTACTTTTTTTCACCATCCCCTCGCTCTCTATCCCATTTTCTCTACAACTTCTACACACCTTCAACATAATTAATATTCAGATTTTTTTCTTCAATTTTCGTTATCTTTTATTTGGTTGTTTCATTTCTATACAATCCAATTAAATGTAAATGTAGGCAAGAACTTTAGTAAGTAGTACACAATAAAAACGATATAACAAACTGTCGAAAATGATTACGATGATAATGAACATAATGAGCAGATTTCTTCATTAATAGATCTACAAGGCTTTGTTATTTACAAGGTTATTTACATATTTCATTAATGGAGAGTCTAATAGACATGCCATTGTTTTATGATAGATTAATTTCAAATAGCTAAACGTACACTGACCAAACCTCTGAAGGTACACGTATTACACAAAGCCACAATCTGCAGGAATATATGTACATTTACAGCAAAATATCCCTTTTCATATTCTCAAGGTTAGCACATCAATATTGAGTTTCACTTTTTATTAAAAAAAATATGTCAATGTTGGTTCCTATCTGGGATAAAAACAATTTCTAACAAAATGATTAAACAAAACAATCTCGTCCATACGTGATTCCTAAAACCAGGGATGGATTAAGGATTTTCCAAAGGAGGGGGGGGGGGCAAATTTTGAGGAGAAAGTTTTTTGAAAGCCAAATAAAAGAAAAATTTTCACCCACATATTTAGGATATTTCGTACAAAATTTGAAAAGCAAAAAATTAAAAATAAAAAAGGCCTTCAATTTCAAACGAGGGGGCTCATCTCGGTTTTAAGGACAATTTCACACAACTTTTCATTTTTCTTCTCGAGGGGGGGGGGGGGGGGGCACGTGTCCCCTGTGCTCCCTCTGGTTTCGCGCCTGCTAAAACGTTGGCATACTTTCCATCCGACGAGAAGAGTGGAAACTTTTAAAACATGAACATGTTTAATACTAGCAGTCATGTTATATATTACATGAATTCATAAATGTTTACCTCGGTATATTCTTTATGGTCAGGTTTTGCGTCTTATCATGGGGCGGATCAAGGATTTCTTAAAAAAAAAACGGTAAAAAATGGGTTTTCCCTCGAAAACAAATAACCAAATTGCCTTCAAACATTAAAAAGTAAAAAACGATTAAGTCCCCCTCCCCAAATTTGACATCAAATGGAAAGAAAAGAGGCACATCCCATAAAAGGGAGGTGCATAATTATAATGCACTGACTTTGGTTAAGAGAAGGAAGAATTGATGTTCCCTCAAGCCCCCTGTATCTGCGCCGTGTCAGACATACTTTGAGGTACGTCGACTGAAATTGACCGATTTAGCCTATCCAAAGAAAATACAACCTGGAGAAAAAATGTTCTGTATACCTAGATTTAGTTCAACAAAAAAGAAAGACAACCCAATTGTCTTGATTTCTATCATGTTCATAATTAAAGCAAAATGCAACTTCTTCAAATAATAATAATTCCCAATGTTTGTTATTATGATAACAGGGATCTTTCTTGTAGCACATTCCTATCGCATTCTTTCAATCCACATTACATTAGATTTATAATGTAGTAGCTCGCCTGAGTAGCAATTGTGCTCTGTGTTTTTCTTTGCGAACCTCATTCATGAACGTTTGAAGTTTTCCTCGAATTCTCTCTCTCATTGACTGAGGATATGAATCAAGTGATTCCTGTAGGCCATCAAAAGACCATTCCTCAATAAGATCCTGTAAAACTTCGTTCAGACTCGTATTATCTTCACTGGGAGAAGAATCTCGCGTTGACACAAGTTTGGGGAAGGAGTCATCAATGAAGAAATCTCCTTCAAGGTCAGCAAGCATCTCATCAAAGGCTGTAACGCTTCCTTTCTTTGGCTTCGTACTCTTGGGGGTACTTGAAGACAATCCTTTGGGTTTCTTCTTTCTTCTCTTCAAGCTCAAGTTACGCAAGACACTACTGAGAAGAGACGCGGACGAGTTGGATCTAGAGGCGTGAGAAGAGTCTGAACTGCACTCAGGAGATTCACCGTCACTTTCTGTAAACGATGAGTCGGATATTACACGAGGGCTATTTTGTCCAGGTGTTGTGCTCCCTTTCCTTCTCTTGTTCTTCTTTGAAGCAAATAATTTTCTAAAGCTACCCATCCTTTCTATTGTTTTGGATCTCTCTATGCTTTCCATCGTTCCGGTATCGTCATGTTCCGAGGTGTCTAGAGAAAGGTTTTCTGCAACATCATCCAACATGCTCAGAACAGCCCTCGTTCTTTCTGATCTGGAAATGACAGGAGCAGCAAGCAAGTCGCCTAGGTGCCTCGACTTTTCTGCACACGAAGGACAAGGAGAATCTGAGGGTTTTGTTTCTCTGGATTTCTTTTTCAGCGACGATTCTCTTCTGCTAAAAATCTGGTGGTGTTTGGTGACTGCCCCATCAGATAAACACTCACGCATTATTTGTTTTGAGTCACTTGTACAATAGCCATCTGTTTTTCTGCTCTTTTCCAAACCACGAGACTCGGAACTACGCTCTTTCTTTGGTGTAAGTCTTTTCACCAAATGCTCTGCCTGATACTTGTTTCCATCATTCTGTTCATAAGGAAGAGCCTGTGACTGACATTCTCTTCCTTCCACTATTACATTGGATAATTGTCTGTCTACTATGCGAGAATCTGTTGTTTCTGATTTCAAAGATTTGGTTTCAGACATAACATTAACCTCTTCATAAACTTGCTTAGACTCTTGGGTTATCATATCTCCGTGTTTCTGCGTCAAAACTTCGTTGTCGGGAATAGCCAGTGGACTCTGCTTATCCTCCGGTGCTAATAGCATTCGAGTATCTCTCACTCTGGAGCGCACTCGATGTGAATGATGTTTCTTCCTACTGCTCGGAGACATCTTGACGTTAATCATTATCTTGTTTTTCACTATATTGTCGCGTGTGCTTTCATGATCATCACCTCCTGTCGAAGCCCCAATATTATCCCCATCAATTGCATTGACAAAAGCCGTGTTCACCCAGATACCACGATCTGAAATTCGACAAGATACGTCCGTCCTTCCTTTACCTTGGCTCTCTGATTCAACAGTTACTTTCCTGCTTTTTGATGACACGCTTCCATCTGAAAACGAGGAGCTTGGTCGGGACATCACTGATGAACTATAATCGGTACTACATGAAGATTCTCCAGAATACATACCATGAGGATGGCTTGCACTTTTCTTTCTTGGTATCACGTTCAGCCTGCCTGGAGAGTTTCGAGAAAATGTTGCAATCTCCTTGGTTCGATGTTCCTCCTTCATTTGGATGCATCTGTTTCTATCTGCTCTTCTCACCTTTATCGAATGCTCAATGAAAGGTTTTTCCAGACTTTCTTGCTTTTCTGACTCTTCTGTAGGGTTCTTCTTTTCGTGTTTGGATTCATTTATGTTCTCAGTACCACCATTGTCTCTGTGTGTCTTGGCATTTCCGTTTTCGTTCGGTCGTTCTAACGCTCCGCTAGCTCGGGAAAACCCCTCTATACTGTTTTCCAATATATCATCCTTTTCGCCGTCTTTCTTCTGATCACTGAGATTAATTCCATTTTCCTGATCAGAATGGGAATTCTTGTTTTCATTCAGCTTTAACTGTCCATGCACATTGAAGCTACTTGAACTTACTGACAAACCATTTTTAATAGTACAAGAAGTGTCACAGGAGCTCTGACTTCTGGCAGTCAACTGACTGCTCCTTTTGCTGACCAGTGACCTCTCCTCTGCATAGGAATTGAAATCATCCATTATGGAGTTGGCAAGAGTTTTGACATTCGCTAGCTGTTCGCGGATATAGGATATACCCGAAAAGGGAACGTCTGAGAGACTCAGCGCCGATGAGCTGGTGGAACTGGAATCACCTTGCAGATCGCTGGCATTCACGTTTTCTGCAAATTGTTCTTCAGATTTAGACGTATTTGACAGTAATGCCCCACTTTCATTTTGGGTTTCCATCGTTTCTTCATCACGGTCTTGTTCGTTGATCTCATCTTTTTCAGCATCAGGTGAGGATTCAATCTTCCGAAGTTCTGGTTCATTCTTCTCCTGCACAAACTTCTCTCCTTCTGACGGAATCGACTCCAACCCTCTGGTAGCGTCTTCGACAACATTCTCATTATCATCATGATCATCTGTCTCTATGTGTGTAGACGAATCTTCTCCTTCAGAGGATTGCTTGCGAAGGATCTTTTCACCTACACCATTGATGCCAATAATGCCATTCATTATTTCACTTCCTTCAGTTACCCTATTCTCCTCTTTTCCTTCGTCTGGAAAACTCTCAAAGTCGGAAACTGGTGTGGTTTCTTTTTGACTTTTGAAAGGATTAGCACTTGATGTTTGAGGTATACTTGAACTTCTTAAAGGGTTCACATCGCCTTGTGACACGGCCGCTATGGAAGTTGGAGAGTTCACTTCTGATTTAATCCCAGGAATAGCAGACTGAAAGATCTCTCTCATATCTGCAAGCTGTTGTCGCATAAAGGTAATGCTGGATAGAGGAATGTCACTCAGACTGCACGCAGAAACAGAATCCTCGTCATTCTGACTATCCCTTCCAGACGACAAGGACTGAGAGGAAACTTCATGTGACGTTGCAGGATAATCATCGATACATGTAGAATCATATATCATTACTGCGTTTGCAACTACTTGTTCTACAACACTTGATGCAGAGAGTTGAAGTTGGTAATCTTCCTTTGACTTTTGTCTAGATAGGAATATGTCCTGCGTAGGGGTCGGAATGGAAGTGTCGGATCTTGAATCTGATTTTATAGTGGTTTCCAAGGAAGCACTTGCAGGCAACACGGCATACTGCTTACCCCAAACTGCATTCGTTACCGCGGAAGCTACTACTTTTGAAGCAAGGACGTGTAACTTCACTTCATCTCTTTTTATCCATTCAGTCATATCATCACCATGAGACGTATCATTGTCACTTCCGCCATCGCACTGTGTACTTTCATCTTTTCTTTTCACCTTTTTTACATCAAGGTTTTCACGTAGGAAACTCCAAACCGTCCAAGACACACTGGTCATAATGCTCCACATTTGACTTATCGTTTCTGCTGCAAATATTGATACACGTGATGCGGCTGTAATCAATCCAGTCAACTTGCATGCTTTGGGGTTTTTGACCATTTTATTTCTATCCGTTTTCATGCTAGCCTCGGGTAAGAGATGGCGTGGTTCCTCCGGAGGAACTGGTTGTCTTCTCGTATGAATGTTGTCATCATCTGGAGTGTTATCAACTCCTGCAAGGCATGGAAAGAAAGCTCGTTCAAGACAAATCATCAATGCCTCTTCCCCTTCATCTCTAATTTTACTTTGGCTTTGCTCTTGTAATTCAGGGTCACTCAATCCTGTATTGTCCTTAGCTAATGGGCGGTCATACCTTGCGAGACAATAGCGCGGTGGAGATATCCAATGCATAGGTACGGGTTTTTCTCTTCTTTCCTCTTGAATTCCAGGGAAAAGGGCTAACTCCATCTGCAATGAAAAATCTTGCTCATCTGTCAATCTCCTGATTGCAACATTAACCAAAATATCGGCAAAAACTCTGGCGACTGCATTCAACATGACGAACTGCGTTATGTCATTTGCGAAAACAACTAAATCGAACTCATCCTTAGCCCGTAGAGGTTCAATTTGAATTTCCGGGCTTGTTTCTGAAGATGAAAGCTCTGGCTCATACATTGGGAGACGTTCAGATTCTACTGAAGATACTGAAGTGTCATTAGTGATCAGAGTATCTTCAAATACCATTCCATTTTTGTCCAAGTCGATCATAAACAACCGTTCATCTGAGGATGGTATGTCGCCATATAAAGTTGAAGATTCGTTACCCGTTGTCAAAGAACTTGTCTCTTGCATAGTTTCCTCTCTTGATTGAACATCAGATATAGAATCACTATCCTCGTCTTCTGCTTCCTTTGAAATATCCTCACTTGATTTTTCATCTTCCAATAGGACTGGTAAAACATCAATTTTCATATAATCTCTCACTGGCTCTTCAAGCACCTCAATTTTGTCTATATCACTATCTAATGTGTCTTCTACATGTTCTTCGAGACCATCTGTCATGTTTTCACCAGATGTGAAGTCTCTGTCCTCACCCACATCTGACCTGAACGTGGTTTTTGTAAAAGATTCATGAAGTATTGTAGGAGTATCCCGCGCCAGTCTATCGATAATATATTCATCCGATGATGTTGTCACACTGTCACTATCTTCATAATCAGTCGGTGACGGGTCACTCCTAAGCAAGGCCTCCGTGAGATTGATATTACTTAGGAGTTTGGAGGATTTATCGGAAGAGTCTGTTGTGAATATTTCTTCACCAGTTCGCGAATGAATAGCTTTAGTGATGCTCTTATTAGAAGATGACGTGTGGGTATACTCTCCAGTAGTATAATCTGAATGAGACTCCGATTCGGTTTTATCCGATTGGTATGATCCATACCATCCATGTTCGTCGGCGGAACCAGTCGGTGTGAAGGTGACTCCTGAAGTAGCAGCTGTCTTAGATTCCGCAGAAGAAGCGATGCTAGTGCTATACACATCGGATGATGGAACAAAACTATTTTGAGACCTTGAAGTTCCTTCACTCTTCCCGCTTTGATTAAAATGAGTAGAAGCATTAGACGAAGCATTTCCATCTGAAGAAACCAGAGACGAATAGAAGTCAACTAGAGGATTGATGATAGGTTGACTTGATCCTGTTCTGAGCACGGCAGGGAGATCTCGAGGATCTATACCTGACCTCTTCGAAGATGACATTCCACTTTCCAATGTACTTGAACTGGAAGAAGGCATATCTAAACCGAGAGTCAATTCCTCACTTTCACTGGAAGTGGTGAACTCACCTGTGGAGCCAATACTCGTTAGCGTAGATTTCAAATCTTCTTCGTTTGTTTCTGATGCCATCTTTGAGCCCATATTGGTGTCTTGTAACTCAAACTTAATCTCGTCGGATAGGGCAGTTTCAACACCAAACTCCTCTTCCGATGAAGAAATACTTTCAAAATCTTGTTCCGTTGTTCTTGATGTCATTGTAGAACTGACGGCACTGCCCTGTAATTCTCTTCTTCGATCACTAGAGTGGGCAGTGTCATAACCCAATTTTTGTGATGTTGGAAAACTTTCGAGATTAGAAGACGTCGTACTTATTGACTCAGAGATGGTTTCCTCCAGTAACTCACTTCCTATCTCACTTGATTGACCAGTTGGAGATACCTCACTTGATTGGCCAGTATGAGATATAGTTCCAAGATTAGATGATGCATTACTCACTGACCGAGAACTAGATTTCATTTGTGAATCCATCCTTGGCTCACTTGATCGTTCGGTGTTGGCCCCCGATTTCTCTGATGATGTTTGCAATTTTACAAAATCGGAAGACATCTTACTTTCTGTCTCAGAGATGGTTTCCTCCTGTAACTCACTTCCTATCTCAAATGATTGGCCAGTTAGAGATACCTCACTTGAATGGCCAGTAGGAGATAAAGTTCCGAGATTAGATGATGCATTACTCACTGACCGAGAGCTAGATTTCATTTGTGAATCCATCCTTGGCTCACTTGATCGTTCGGTGTTGGCCCCCGATTTCTCTGATGATGTTTGCAATTTTACAAAATCGGAAGACATCTTACTTTCTGACTCAGAGATGGTTTCTTCCTGTAACTCACTTCCTATCTCAAATGATTGGCCAGTTGGAGATACCTCACTTGATTGGCCAGTAGGAGTTATCGATTTCGTTGTTCCGGGATGAGATGATATATTACTCTCTGACCGAGAGCTAGATTCTATTTGTAAGTCCATCCTTGGCTCACTTGATCCTCCGGTGTTGGCTCCCAATTTCTCTGATGGTGTTTGAATTTTTCCATAATGAGAAGACATCATACTCGCTGTCTGAGAGATGTATTCCTGCTCTAGCTCATTCTCTAGCTGACTGGTCTGACTGACGTTGACACTTGATTTCCTTGACGATGTTTCAATCGTTCCTAGATCAGAAGGCATCGTAGACCCTGACTGAGCGCTAGGCTCAACATGGCCAAATTCTTCAACGGTACTTTGTGTTCTGTCGCTTTCACTAACCTTCCGGCTTTCACTCACAACACGAACTGAACCACTGTAAGCTGTATCAGTCTTTCCCAGAGCATCAGATTGACCAGTTGAGGATTGCAAATCAGGTGATAACATATCACTGAATTCGTCAAGCGAAATGGACACGGCTTTCTGCAACATGTTCTTTACGTCATTCCTAGTGCCCAGATTCCATCCATATCCTCCAAGACCCACCTTAGCGCCTGGTATCTTACCCATCATGCTTGGCCTAAGAGTTCCCATTTGGCCATCAGAGGAAACGTCCGACATGCCATCAGACGGCGTGTCAATTCTTAGCGATCTTAATGATCTTTTTATTTTCTTCTTGTGCTTTCCAGTTGTATCCAGCCGCCTTTCATCGTAGAATGAACTGGCAGCAGATTCTTCCACGGTATCATCCGACAGAGTATCTGAAGTCTCTTCTGATGATAATTCACTCTCCTCTGATGTTTTAAGACGCTTTCGCTGACTTGGACTATCCACATCCGACCTACCTATAAATGAAGCCGTTTCTGATGACTCATAGCTAAGATCACCTGAAACTTTCCCTAACGTTTCGCGATCCGAGCCAATCGCTTGTTGCCCACTTGCTCCCCTTGTGTCTATAGATGACTCTTCGATGCTCTGCGTGAATTCTTCTATTGCATCACCCAATAATGATTCGAGTTTTCTTTTGGCAATTTGTGGCGGGGTTTTCAAAGGTTTGATTTCTGCTTTCTGCTTCTTGATTTGTGCTCTTTCTAGATTTTCATCAGAGCCACGTTTTAGAGGAGACCTTTCACCTGTCTTCGTGTATGATAAGACTTCTCCTAAAGAATGAAGGGAAGAACAAAGATAAAATGGTCTAAGTTGTTGGATACAGGATATGTTTGGATTTGCATTTGCCTTTTGTACACTGAAGCTGGTAGCGTGGTGGATCGTCAAGGTCTCAAAGCAAAAATAATGTTATTATTCACTCATTTTCATTTCAATTCTACAATTACTTATTCATTTATTAGTTTGGTTATGAATCTATTCATCTTTTATCTATATCATTATTTTATTTATAACAACTATTACATTTTGAAGTGAGTGCGTGGGATGATTGAAACTTAAAACTCGACAGTGTTCCCTGGAGCTGGAGATAACTGAAATTCATGGAACACGTTGACATCTTCCTTAGATCGTTGCATTTAAACTGTACATTACTTGTTTGATACAGGTATCTTGAGGTGAAAATGGTGAAATCGCAATGACGAAGCCATTTATAGCAAATTACAATAATTGGCTGCACTTTTTAATACCATAAAGGGCTTATTCAAAATGATTGATGATTCGCGGTTGGGTTCATTGATGTGTCTTCCCATTTTTTTATTCATCTTTAACCATAAAAAGACATTTTTCGCGATAAATCCTCCGCGCAAATTTTTTTGACCGCGTCGCTCGCTGACTTTTTACTTTCAAGTCTCGCGCAACTTTTGAGACCAAAATTGTGACCCCCGGGTACGCGGTTCCGATATTACGCAACATTTCGTAAGTGCATGCAGACCAAAAATTACTCAAAAACGTGAATTTGTCTACAAATCCAATGCAAATAGTGTTTTTATCCAAAATTCATAAATGTATCATTATTTTTCCTTTTACTGCTTAAAATCAATTAAATTTATCTTTTTTATGGTCAAAATAAATTCCCCGACAATTTCCATTGAAAAAACAATAAAAACAAAAAGTCGAAAAACAAAGAAATACATGAGAAATTTAGAAAACAATAGAATATATAAGAAAATAAATGTGATGTTGAATTTTTTTAAAAATAAAGTTGATCAGATGCCTATCTAGAGTATGTGAAACAAAAATTAGCATTTCAGGGGCATTATTTTATTAATTAGAGCAAACCTATGATTTTACGCATAAATTAGCACAATTAATGAGACATGAGATTTTTTTTTATGTTATAGTTTTGTAGATAATGCCATGGGTAATGCGTGTGCCAATTTTCGTCGCGATCGCGCGATCGACGGCCGAGATCATAAGGGGGGGGGGGGGCTGAATCAGCCCCCCCAGTCTTCTTAGGCTTCGAAATAGCCCAGTCTTTTTAGGGTTAAATACGACGATATGTATCATTTAACGCGACTTAGACTTTGAAAAATATGATGAGTTGAAAAGCAATTGCATTGTTTCTTTATGACCTGCTATAATATTTAAAGGTAAATGCTAGTTTTGGTAACGACATCAAAATGAGTTCGTACAAAATCCAATGAAATGACCACCAAAGTGTCTGTTTGTATAAATAAAACGCATGTGCCTAAGGATTCTGGAAGAAATTGTGTAATTGCTGAGAAATCAGCAAATAAGCACTGGATTCGGGTAGAGCGTAGGGCCCAACGCTCTAAGCAATAATTATACATTGTCCCACGTGCGCTTATCTGTGTTGAGGATCTTCGGTGTGAACATTTTTCAGCGTAGATTTCAAGATTTCACAAAGTTCAGATAATGTAACTGTACCAGATCTAGATCCTCGATGATATACTGACAATTAAGCCTTGTTTTACAGACTTTCTCATGAAATTAGTGTTTACTGCAACTACTGGAATTTCTCTTTAATGTGACGGCGCGCCGCCGCGGCGGTCCTCCAATGAAATCTATTTATAAGGTCAAGCAAGAAAACTCATGGGAAGGAGAAGGATCAACGGTTCACAATTACAGGCATTTCTGTAACAAGATAATAAAACATTACCGGTATTCAGATAAAGCTTTACCCCAAATTTTACTTGGGATTACTTACCATGATCTTGAACAAATCGAGAAGGAATAAGTATCTTGTTGTTGCTCTCCGGTCCAAACAATGTCGCATATTCGTGCTGATGTACAGTTTTAAAAATAAAGGGGTTAGCGAAAAAGGTGAGGTGTGAATATCTCAAAATAAACCATGGTACTTAGAACGATCAATCCTCTATCAAAGTGGCTACAATGTTATGCATTTACTTTATATGTATACGGTATGACAGCTTGTTACCGTATCACCATCATTGAAATGGTCTGTTTAAAGTTGCCACAAAACACAAGAGGCTTAAATAATTTTGTGTATGATTATGAACAACTGTATATCAATAAATCATATTCTACCTTTATTTTAAACAAATTATGTATTACTGACCCCTAAAAGTTCCATGGCCAAGAGAGAGAGAGAGAAAGAAGGTGAAAAGAAAAGATCAAAGTGTTACAATGTGATATAATTTCCTGACTATTATGTCAAAACCTATCGCATAATTAAATTTCTTATTAAGGGTGAACGTTTTGCTCGCTAACAACTTTTTATTTTTTTCCATTCGGCATATTGTAACTCAAAAGTTCAACCTCATTACATCACCGGTGAAGATCTTAGGAGCGTTTTATGCCCGGTTTTATGAAAGATTCGTCGGACGTTTGTTACGATCTTATAAGCGAATCGTGCTTATAGTGTAACTCGCCGGGTAAAAGTGTTATATTGCAAATATCTGGTGAGCGTTTCATGAAAGGACGTGTCGGATGTTTTACTCGACAAGTCTTGTTTAATTCGACAGTTACTATAGGAACAGTGCTTCTCAGCCAATCAACATCAAGGAAAGTTGTCAGATCTGACAATGACCTGTCGGATGACAAAATATGTTGTAAAACGCTCTCCAGACAGTTACCATTGTAAAAGTGCTTGTCAATCTATATCCAGACGAGTTTTCAGATCTGACAACTTGTGGGACAGAAATGTTGATGAAATTACGCTGGTCCGACTTACCTTGGATAGAAAGGCTGCAACATCACTATCATCACTAGTCACAAGAGGGCTACTTGTTGAAGAGCATGGTTTGATCTCTTTCTGAAGTTGTTGTACCGAATCATTTTCTCGGTGCTGATCCATTTTCTCTTCCTGTCCATTTTTCTCCACGATCAAACTTCCATCTTGCTCCTCTTCAATCTCTTCACATTCTTCTTCTGTTTCTAAAATAGTGTGTAGATTCGGAGATCCGGGAGGGGTACGAATGAAGTCGGGAATCGGATAGTCTTGCTTCGGGGACAATAGTTCCTCATCGGATGGGAGTACGTGTTCTTCTGCTGGTTTTGCCTGTTTGTGTAAAAAAACCCCGAAGAATACATGTAGATTCGGTACACGGGGAAAAAAACCATAAATATGATTAAAGTACCAAAGATCATCAACATGCATGTTTTATGATGAACTTATCTTTCACTTTCAATCATTTTCTTTTCAGATTATAGAAAAGTAGGTGATATTTAAACTAATTACAGGTGCGTGCCTCTCATACAAGGATTTTTTTTTTGTGTTTTAATAGTTTTTTTTATAACTTTTTTTATGGTGGCCCCTCCATTCAACGTCATGTTTGCCAAAATACTCTATCTTTTACCTCTATGAATAGTTCTGATTGTCCTTGAACATTGTGATACTTTGACAGTGAACGGATTTTTTTGGAACGGATAATGAATTGATCTCCAATCTCGGCTGCCTGGTTAATATCTTCCCCAATGAGATCTTTGTCTCCTTTACACTTTGTGATACTTTCTTTATGTTCTTCCTGTAAACTCACATTCTATTTTAACTCCTCATAACTCTTTTTAATATTACCAATTTTCATGCACCCCTGCTTATTCCGGGGGGGGGGGGAATTCTCTCGAAACTTTAAAAAAAATGATACGCCAAATGCTTGCAATTTGTTTTAAGCCACTAGATTATTTTCATATTCCATGTTTCATCTTTAGAATTACCACAAACTCACAATCGATTTTCGGGCGGCCACTCGGGGTAGGGTGGGGGGGGGGGGTGGTTGGGGTCGAACGTGTCGCCCCTCTTATTCCACTTTTTTTCTACCGCAGCCTCAGATAGGAGTAGCTATAGGTCATCTGAAGGGCCTAGTCTCACAGAATCGTCGCTCATCATCATAATGATTGGATTGCATTTTTATTTTGTCTATTTTGTCTTTCCCTTCATTCACTGTTGTTCCAAGATATGCGATTTGTACACCTTACACATTACACCCTGTGTAATCATACCTCGGCCTTGGATGACTTTTCATGCAGACGCCTTCGGCATGGGGGTTCTCGCCTGTCATGGAGTCCGCAGATCACGTGATCGTCGGACGACGAGGATGACGATGATTTTCCCGTCGAATCTTCATCCAGAGCTCGAAGAATACCCATGAGCACGGAGGCAAGGACAGGGTGCTTCGGATCGCTTCCTTGACGCTGGGCAACATCCATGATAGAGCACTGTCAATCAAACAATTACATTTTTACTATGTTTGTGTATACCTAAAGCTATATGTCCGGACAGAACATACAGATTCAATAGCAGATACTAAACAAAACATTACAAAACTTCTTAGCAGTATTTTACAAATCGCTTGAAAAATTATTTTGACCATCTTTACAACATATATGATCGTGATATTATTACATTCCAGGGGGCGGCGCCTAAAGGCCACCGCACACCTTACGACTGTTCGCGATCGAATTTTGGAACAAATCGCACTTTGCTAATTTCCTGAAAATGTGAAAGGAACATATCATTCTACTTGAGGTTTGAATTAATTGGCAGAATACAATATAACCATTTTGAAAGATTGCAAGCCTTTATTTCGAAATAAAGGCCAAATTATATTCAAATCGTAGCCAATCGTACGACTGCTATGTCATTACGACTCATCATATTCGCTTTTATTCTAAGAAGGATGATAGTATATTCACAGATTTCAACATAGGTATTCGTACGATGATTTATAACATTACGCAGTAAGATATTCCAAGTCTCAATATTAGCATCAAATTCTACTACATGTTATTCTGAAATCGGGTCGCAGACCAATCGTAAGGTGTGTGGTCGCCATGGGGGGAGGGGGGCTGGCTGCAGCTGGCTCGATCCTCAAATGATTTGTTAAAAGGAAAAAGAGTAGTATAAAATGGGAGAGATCTGGGTTTTTAAACCCTATAATTCACCTGACAAATATATGACGTTAATACCTTTGTGTTGTCTTCTTTAAATTACATTCTTTCCTTTTTTATGCGCGGGCAGGGGGTACGGTACGGATAAAGAGCTTTATTCTATCCGTCCGAATTTTCTCCCCCTCTTCCATTCCCCTTCCCTCTTTCTATTCAAACCGTTCTTTCTCTTCCCTTTCTTTTATTTGGCATCGAGGGGAAGGGTCTTTTTGTCTGAATATTCACAACTTTTCAGGGAAAACCTAAATGATAATTCTTCCCTCTTTTGTTATTCGGTACAGTTCGTGTCTTCTTTCTTTTCTCTTTGTTTTCATGTCAATTATTCTTTGTCGTCTTATTCTTTGCTAAGACAGAAGTAAAAGCCTCGGACTCGTATTCTGACATGTCTGAAGTCGGGTTTAACTTAAACTCAGGTTTAAAGTTGTGGTGTAAGTATGGTCAGCCAATTGTTACATAATCACTAACAGTAGAGATATCATACTTCAGCTCATTTGGCTCTCAAATCATTCATAAATGTCTAGGAAGTATAAATAGATGATGGTCTTCACCATCAATAAATAAGGAAAGAGCACAGTTAACTTAAGAAACATACAAATTAATAAAAATTTTGATACTTTTGGCTTCCCATACTTAAACCACAACTTTAAACCTGAGTTTAACTTTGTTAAACCATACTTTAGAATACCGGCCTTGGAGTGAGGCAACAACCAACGTCAATTGATCGGGAATCAATTTTTGACCCCTTCCCCATTTTGGACGCTTTTTGTCTCTTTCATCTCCTTTTTTATTCACTCTAGACCTTATCCTCTTAAGACTCTGTTCTTTTCAATTACTCCCCTGACCCCCCCCCCCCGATTAGCGCCTTGTCTAAAACAGCTAGGCCTAGATCTATGCCTGGACGTAGATCTAGACTTAATTTCGACTTGACAGTTCTAACATATTTAGATCTATGCTAGATCTAAAGTTACCTCTGCTCAGATCTGGTCATTTTTAGATTAATAGGGTACGGTCATATAAATAAGCCCT
Organism: Lytechinus variegatus; assembly: GCF_018143015.1. Lineage (NCBI taxonomy): Eukaryota > Metazoa > Echinodermata > Echinoidea > Temnopleuroida > Toxopneustidae > Lytechinus > Lytechinus variegatus. Next base: position 237,402 of record NC_054755.1, on the reverse strand, counting down.
GCCACCTTTTTCTTCTGCACTAGTACTGCAGCTTCTTACCTCTGCCATTTTTTTTAAACAGGAATAATCGTCGTTTCTGGGGATTTATTCAACAATTTCTGACATTATGTATTGGTGAGTGGAGCCAACGTAGTTCAGCGGAACAATAAAAATACAGAGACTGAACTAAGCTTTTGCTTTGGTCTAGGCTAGGCCTACCATTATTAACCTAGGGCTAGGGGGCCTAGTCCTAATCACTCCTAACGGTCGTTAGGCCTTGTCTGGCTCTGCCATTGTTAGTGCCACTTTCACTATTATTATTATTCCCATTGCCATTATTACCTCTGACATTTTCATCTCTGTCATTAACTCATTATTTCCTCTTCAATTTTTACCTCTGTCACTTTTACACCGAAGCCAGATCATTGACTTTAAGTTAACTCACTCAGTCTCACTCTCAGGCTCAGCGCCGGCGACCATACGGCTGGCTGAATTACGACTACGCCGGTCTGACTCTAACTCTGGATATTTAAATATCGTATTTCCACACCTACCTCGAAGGTTAAGCTGCTTCGATCCTCAATAAATTGTCAGTCGTCGTAAATCATTTTATTTTCATTTCTCTAGGCCACTCTTAAATGCAAAAACTAAGAAATTTACACATAACATTATGCATAAAACTGCAGTCAATCAAACGTGTATATTGTGCGCATAAACATCAGTGAAATAGGACAAAAATGTAAACAAAAAAAATACGCGCAAACGCACTGACGTCATGGCTTCGCTGACGTAACAATCAAAAGCTAAATTTATTCATATCGGGTTTTTTTTCGCGACATGCCGCGGGGGGTATAGGGGGTGGGATCATACTTTACTCTAATTAATTTCCATGTGGAAAGGTCTGAGTATGAGTGTCAACCATCGATATGGATATCCATGGTGTCAGCAGGCAGCGGTCGGAGTATACCCCCCAACACACAAAATAAAATATTCCCGTGGATAGAGTATCGTTTCAGTTAACTCTTTCAAGAAAATAACGTTTCCAGTAAACAAGAATATGTACCAAATTGCCCTTTTTTTCTCAAGATGTGGAAAAAGCAAAGCTCCATAAGGGGGGGGGGGGGGGTGCATCCCATCTCTCCCGATCGCTTAGTGAGCATTGTATAGCGCACGTATCCACCTTGCTAGGTGATCAAGGCGCTGGAATATTGGGCTAGGTCACGTACGTCCCATACTTTTCAGAACTGGTTTATATTATACGCCTTCACTGTTGGTCTGAGCCGATGATCTGTCGGTTTATGATATTATGCTTTAACGAGACGAGACGATGTGAGGAGACCATGCATCATTATAGGATGAATCCATTATGTTTTTAGAGCGTAATATTTCCCGAACCAGTGGTAAAGCCAAAAAGTTTAAAATTAAATACAAGTATAAGTTTATTACTGTTTGTTTCTCTACGAGGATGGTAACAATTATGGAAGTCCCCCCAAAAAAAATCCAGAGGGGGGAAAAATGTCCAATAGTCGGATACCACAGAGCTGTCCAGTGTCAATCAGAGCAATAAATCACAGAAGCAAGAAAGGTAAAGTAAAAGGCCCATGAAAGTATAAGAATTCTTTGAGATAAAATATATTTGATAAGAATTAAAAGAAAAAAAATTGTCTCCAGAGAGTTTAGTTAAATACTATTTTCTTTCCCAGCATATAACAGGACTTGCTCTGGTTGTTCTGGAAGTTAGAGGGGGGGGGGGGGTACCTGACTATGCACAAAAAAAAACATCATAACTAGATGCCAATTTTATTTGAAAAATGTTTGGGGATGAGGTCCCGAGTGAGGGGGGGGGGGCGGGGGGAAGGAAGTGTCGGTCCCTGCGGGTTCCGCGGACACTGTATATGATACATTGCCTATGATGGCTTCATCATGCTCGCTATATGGCCTTTGTTAACTTAGAGGAACCATCCTAGCTCTTCTCTCAAAATGACCTGTCAAACTTTGTCATAACACCGTTGCAGTCACGAGGACGCGTGTTTAGAACTGCTTTACCGAAAAAACGCAAACGCTTTTCGGTGTCATCATACCTTGTTGCATATTCCTTGTACGATTTTGATAATTTTCAGTGTTTTGTTTGTCTTAATTTATTTATCTGGTCTGAGTTTTGAAACCTGGATTACCCCCCTTGATGGTCGTGCCACACTAAGAGAGACAGGGGCTATATTTCTAAACGAGCGAAAATTTTGTCACTGTTAAAGGGGAATCCAGCCTTGGCCATAACATAACATGTTATGTTGGGAAGGAGGAAAATGAATGAAACAGAATGGTAAAAGTTTGAAAGAAATCGGACAAGCAATAAGAAAGTTATAGCTGCTTTAAAATTGAGATCACTAATACTATGTAAATTTCAAATTGGCAACTGGGTAAGTAAATTATGACAAGTGGCAAGGACAACTTTCCCATAGGCCATGTACTTTATTATCAGGGATTTGTGGTTTTCTCCTAAGTACCCATTCCCCTTGGGCAGTAATTTAAATATAACCCAGGTAGTATATTGTAGTATGTCCTCGTGAAAGAAAAATATAATTTGAAATAAAACTTTTGGGAAAAATGACATTTTAGCCATAATATGTATTGGAGTACATGGAAGAGTAGTCCTTGCCTTACATCATTATGACATCCCATATGCGGCCAATTTGAAGTCTCCATGGGTATAGTGATTACCAATATTTACAACTTTTAAAAATTCATAACTTTCTTGTTGTTTGTCCAATATTGTTCAAACTTTCACCTATCAACTTGTCCGATTTTTCTTTTCCTTATAAAAACAAGTTTTTAGTTGGGTTGGATTCCCCTTTAAGTTTGAAATCTAATTTTGTGATAGATTGAGACATAAGGAAAATTCTGATATTTCATCCTTTCCCGTTTTAAGTTTCCATTTTTGTCTCCTTTATTTCTCTTTTCCCTAGCTCTTGGTCTTGTTATTATTATTATTACTCTACAAAGTTCCCAAAACCCCACCTTATTTTTTAGAGTGGTCTTAATTCCTTGTCTGTGTGTTGCGGCCCTCTACGTTCGTTGGTACATATATATCCTATCATCACACGAAGTTTGGACATCCAACCCGGGAATCCAACTTAGTCTTAGATTTTTAAGCTTGTCTTAATCGATTTAAGGATGTCACAGCCATACAGTTCATCAGGATTTTGTGAGTGTAAATCTTATTCTTGAGATATATATATTTTGAATGTTCACGACTATTTCCCGCAAAATAAGCGCAATTTTGTCACGGTTGCTTTTTAATTTCATGAAAATGAAAAATCACAGAGTCCCATACATTGAATATTATGTAGGCCTTATGATCCTCACAGTCACACCTGACGTGAACTAACCCCACTTGTTCACTGCTACCACCCTGCCTGTGGGGAATCTACAGGTAGGACTATGGTATGCCAATATTGTACAGAGCACACACTTTAAAAAATCATTAAAATATCACTTTTGTGACCAAAATGACTAATTTCCATACAGTTGCAATTTATTTTTCATTAGTAACTTGGGAATAATTTTTGTATTCACCAGAGTGCTCAAAAACTTGAATTTCGGGCATATTTTTTTGTACGCCCTCTATTGATGGAAAGTAACATGGCAAGAAAATTTTCATTTTTGATATCTATTTTTAATTAAGAAAAAAATAATTTAAAGAATCAAATTTAAATAAGAATCAAGTTGTATGAATAATAGGTCATGTAGGTGTAATGGAAACTGTCCGTGTAAAAAAATCAAGCACTTGCCCTAAAGAAAAAGAGAAAATAAGCCTAATATTGCCACCCTTATTTTGTCACACATGGATATATAAGTGAGAACAAGGTTATATCATAACCTTGTTCATTGAATGAGTGGCTACCAGTACACCCTGTCTGTGCTGTGGGGAATTTAGAGGTAGGACTATGGTATGCCAATGTTGTACAGAGCACACACTTTAAAAAATCATTAAAATATCACTTTTGTGACCAAAATTAGTAATTTCCATACAGTTGTAATTTATTTTTCATTAAATTGGGAATAATTTTTTTTCATTCACCAGAGCGCTCAAAAACTTGAATTTTGGGCATATATTTGTGTACGCCCTCTATTGGTGGAAAGTAATATGGCAAGAAAATTTTCATTTTTTTATCTCTATTTTTAATTAAGAAAAAATGATCTAAAGAATCAAATTTAAATAAGAGCCAAGTTGTATGAATAATAAATGTAATGGAAACTGTCAGTGTAAAAAAATCAAGCATTTGCCCCAAAGAAAAAGAGAAAATAAGCCAAACATTGCCACCCTTATTTTGCCAAACATGGAGATATAACTGAGAACAAGGTTATATCATAACCTTGTTCATTGAATGAGTGCCTAACCCAGGGAGCCCAGGACCTTACGTGTAATTTGGCATACTCACCCGACAAGCGTGAAGTATGGTCAAAATAATTCTCCGAATAAATAGTTAAAACAGAAATCAAGCACTTACCACGATTATATGGATGAAGGTCTAACGAGTGGCAGTTTCCTGAAAATTTTGGGCACGAACTGGAACCTCAAAAGAACAAAAAGTTCTCTCCTTCTAGGGCCCCGTCTCGATCGGCCTTTTTTGTTATGAATCGTAACAAAATGGCCGATCGAGACTGGGGTAGAAGGAGAGAATTTTTCGTTTTTTTGAGGTTCCAGTTTGTGCCCAGATGTCAGGAAACTGCCACTCGTTAGACCTTCATCCATATAATCGTGGTAAGTGCTTGATTTCTGTTTTAACTATTTATTCGGAGAATTATTTTGACCATACTTCATGCTTGTCAGGTGAGTATGCCTTACACATAAGGTCCTGGGCTCCCGCCCGCTATGTGGGCGGGAGTTCCCTGCGTTAAGTCACACCTAGATCAACAACAACAGCCCGCGGCTGGCAGCCGTCTTTTTCGATTTTTTTTTTAAAAACAATTTTAATTTGTTAAAAAAATTCTCCTCGTACACAGACGCCTCGCAATCATGCAGCCGCTATTAAAAGTATTAGTAATGGTGGTTAACTAGATCTACATGTAGTTAACGTAGCGGGCGGGAGCCCAGGACCTTACGTGTAATTTGGCATACTCACCCGACAAGCGTGAAGTATGGTCAAAATAATTCTCCGAATAAATAGTTAAAACAGAAATCAAGCACTTACCACGATTATATGGATGAAGGTCTAACGAGTGGCAGTTTCCTGAAAATTTTGGGCACGAACTGGAACCTCAAAAAACGAAAAGTTCTCTCCTTCTAGGGCCCCGTCTCGATCGGCCTTTTTTGTTATGAATCGTAAATGGCCGATCGAGACTGGGGTAGAAGGAGAGAACTTTTCGTTTTTTTGAGGTTCCAGTTTGTGCACAGATGTCTGCTACCAGCGTTCTTGCTAAGATTTTTCTTCCATGAATCGGAAACCCGCTGATTCGATGGTGGTTAAGTTTACACACGATGTTTTGATTTTCACATGTGCTTTGATCCAAAGGCAAGTTACGTTGCATATCCGTGAAGTTCAATGTAATGTGCACACCAATACCTAAAATTGATATCGACAAAAATATTAGAATGTTGTTGTTTATCTCAAAATTTAGGGGTCTTTTTTTGTCTGGACATGTTTTAAAGTGTTATGAGGTGTTAATGAGTTAAATATAGTTCATATACCTTTCGTTATGGACTCTCGTGAGTCCCGTTCTCTGGGAAGAAATATTAATCACGGTTTATATTGACAATGGCGGAAAAGAAAAAACAGAATAGAAGTCACAAACATCTTAGATTAATGAACGATCGTTTGGGAATGTTTTTAAATTGTTTTGAGGTCCTTACGAGTTAAAGTATATTTATTATTCACGTGCGGTATCATTCATTCAGTTCGTGTTAAGCAAGAGTGCATGCTAGTGTTGTTATCTAGAAAAAAAATCCCGGTCCGAAACCGTCCCGGCAACTTCAAAATTTCCTTATCGGGATCCCGGCTCGTCCTGAATCCCGAAACATATTTCCACGCACAAATGCAATCCAAAAGTGTATACATTTCCAGCCTGCGCACTGGCGGTGCACCAGACAGTCAAAGCATAGAACTATTACCGGTAACTGTTAGCTCCATGGTCAAAGTGTGCATGCCACCACCGCAAATTGTAAACATTCACTCAAAACGTGGGGAAAATAATGATGAGACAGTCAAAGCGTGCCACCACCGCAAACTGTAAACATTAATGACCACTGACATGACCCGAATTATGTTTGAGTCGACCCAGCTGCTGATCTGACAGTCCAATAACACACGTGTCGGTACGGTACCACTGATCTGTGGTCGGTGCGCACGTGGTTGACAGTTATAAGCAAATTGCGTAATGTCTTGTCAGTGCGCCTGTGGCCCTAGCTATCCCGGAATTTTAACTTTCAGTTTCACTCTCTCTCCCTCTCTCGTAACTCTGAACAGTATGATATCACCAAGGAGATGTCTCCTTGATATCACTACTACTGAGAAAAGTGAATACTATCTTATCAGAGAAGCTTATTTGGAAATTTACACAAGATTAGTCCCGGCGGCCGGCACTTCGCATCAAAACAACAAAATTAATTTTTTCTTTAATCATGAATTACTTTCGATCGAGAAAACATTATTTGAATAGATACTCAGACTATTCACAGTAAAAAAAAATATTTTGAACAACTATTTAAATATTAAGAAACATTGTTTAAGCCAGTCAATATACAACTGTTTTTAAACTATTAAACCAATAGAATTTTTTTAAAACTTTAAACAGTTTGTTTTTAAATATTTTTTGCAATTTCCAACGATATCATTTAAAACTGTTAATATCATTGATAATTTGTTTGATGCATTTAACAACATATTTTTACAACATATAGGGTATGATATGACTTTCAAAACAATGTTGTTTCAAAGTTTAAACAACGCCACTTTAAACATCGCCAATTCTAACAGCGTTTTGGTACAATTTTATAATTTAAGTCGAAATATATCTAGGAGAAATGATTTGACCATAGAGCTATTAACAGCTCCATGATTTGACCGACTGGTTTGCAATTGTAAACATCAAGTCAACAGATGACAGATGGTCCCCAGTCGTGAACGACCAAGCACTTCCCGTAACCCCCCCCCTTCTCTCTCTCTCCCAGCTCTAACCAGCTGAAACATGATGCGCATTCGTCTAGTTGTTATTTGCAAACCCTTTCGCAAAAAAATACCCCAACAAATACAATCATCACAAAATTAATGGCGACTTTTTTTAAATGACTAAATTTGCAAATACTCATAGATCATCATCGTCAATTGTTAGTAAATTATTTCATGATAAATTCACGAGTCCATACATATCGTAGCAGATTCAACTCGAAAGTATGGGGTAAATGAATGACTCGGTAAAACGAACTGAGGTGAAAGAGGTCTGCACATGAGACTATACAGTAGACGATTGTTGTCTGCTAAGATCTCTCGGAGCCGTGTGCAAAGCTAGATTGCGTGCATGCTCATGCGATCGACGAGTACAGATTGCGTAATATTTCGAGGTGCATGTGCACACAGCCAGTTGAAACTAAATTGTTCTCTCGTATTTCGTAAGTACAATTACTAATTAGGGAAATATTACAACATGAATTTGGCCATTATTGATTTTATTTTCCTGCCGGGATACGGTCTAAGTTGATTGATCCCGGAACCGTCTCGGAACCGTCTCGGAGCCTCAGACCGCCGGGAATTCATCCCGATCCCGGACCGACTGACAACACTAGTGCATGCAGGCAATCACGACAGGCAATACATCTGAGCATATTTAACTTTTACAACTTCGGATTTTAATCGGCCCCGGAAACAAAGTTTCTGCTTGTTATGTCGCAAATTCATAATCTTTTATGATCAGGATTTTCTTTTAATATCATATCATTGATGTTTAACTCTTAACCAAAACGTGCAAAATTTTTCGCTGTTGAAATAGAAATCCTACCAACTGGGTTTTCATATCACTTATGTGGCACATAAACTATGTACAGCATAGATAAATAAAACAGGAGAACACCATCGATCCTCCATAATAAGGGGTTAACGAGTGCTCAATTGGACAAAATTTGAAGAAATCAATTAGCAATTAAGTGTCAAGTAAAGAGTTTTTGTTTTCTCTTTGTATTGAAATGATCATCAAATCCTTATTTTCAGCTTCATAGTTTCCTGGTAGATTTATTTTTTCTCCCCAATTTTTCCTTATATTTACTTTTTTTATATCAGATCCCAAGCGCCACTCCGCAAGGCTCGGTGCGCCACAAGTGGCGCGCGCGCAGCGCGCCACCATTTGAGAATCCCTGCTCTAATATCAAAGTTTAATGGGTTTACATTTTTTTTTTGTACAGATATGACACCAGTCAGCAAAGCTCTCCTGATTCTTGGAAGTGTAGTATCCTGCTGTTTAGTTTTACTTGGTCCAAAATACCAGAACTACTTTGTCTATTCCAATGACTATCTGTTAGCTGGTAGAGAGGTATGTTGATTTGTGATATTATGATAATCTTATTAATATTAATGTGTTATCCATGTTACAGTATGACCTTGCTCACATTAAATACATCCAAACTTAATTCTATAATGAGTTGACTCCACAAAAAATGAAGTAAAAATTATTATTTTTAATTTTAAGAGTTGAAGTAAGTGAAGATTTTTAAAGTATGATTGAATGAATCCAAGGCAATAGCCCTATAATAATAAATATGGATATATATATATATATATAAATATAAAATAGACAAATAGCAGGGGAAAGTGAAAAAGGAATATTTAACAACCTTAATCTGTATATTTACTGTTAAGAACAAATAGATTTAGTGTTATTTAGGGATTTTAGTTCATTCATAGAAAATACATTAAGGAAAAAACCCACACACGTGCAATTAGAGAGAAGAAATGTTGATGTGTTTTGATCCTATCACAGGCCTTTGGTTGAAAGAGTTAACTTGAAGAATATAAGAAGCCTCTCTGATGCCAAATAAGCATAATTTTCACCAAATTTTGTTTGTATCAAGCTTGCTACGCAGTGCAGCTGCATCTGAGCTTTGTTCTGCAAGCCATGCAAATTCAAGAGATATGGACAATGCAATATAGTCGAAAATTATACTTTGTAAGAGTGCATTTGATTGGCCAAATTGGTTCTTTAGGACATTATCCTAAATTGAATTATTAAAATATGCCCATAAAGTATAATCAATAATGACTTGTAATTCAATGAAAGAGCTAATGAATGTGTGCATGTAGATACTTTTGTTAATTGTCAACTTTATATATTTGGTGGACTAGAGATGAGTAAGACCAAATCCCCTGATACAAGGGGTTTACACTTTATGCTGGATACTTGGCATATCAAGATGATTATATATGTACACTAACTTGAGTCTTGATTCTTGTCTCTTATGCTGTAGCCATGGCGGCTGCTGACCTGCAAGTTGGCTTTTCTTGAGATTCATTCGCTGCTCCTTGGAGCCTCGCTAATTTATCATTTCAGAGTATTGGAGAGGAGATATGGATCAGCGAAATTCATAGTAAGTAATTGAGCTTCTCTGTGTGATTCTTTTCTTTCACTCTCAGTGTAATAAATCTTGCATTGCATGCATTGCAAGGGCAATGGTATGAGGTGGGGTGCATCCCAAGGGCAATGGTACATGTATGAGGTAGGGTGCTTCCCAAAGGCAATGGTATGAGGTAGGGTGCTTCCCAAGGGCAATGGTATGAGGTAGGGTGCATTTAAGGGCAATGGTATGAGGTGGGGTGTATCCCAAGGGCAATGGTACAGGTGTATGAGGTAGGGTGCTTCCCAAGGGCAATGGTACAGGTGTATGAGGTAGGGTGCTTCCCAAGGGCAATGGTACAGGTGTATGAGGCGGGGTGCATCCCAAGGGCAATGGTACAGGTGTATTAGGTGGGGTGCATCCCAAGGGCAATGGTATGAGGTATGAGCAGGGGAATGCTTGCCCCTATGATTCCTAGAGAACTGATAAAAGGGGAAAAATTGAGGGGAAAAAAAATGAAAAAGAAAGAATGTAACTACCTATCACCCATTATTCAGTCTCATTTCCTCTACAGGGTATGTACAGCATTTTATATTCATTTCTCATCCATGTGACAGTTCAGAACCCGCTGCATAAAAGTTAACATTATGGTAACTTTGCCATGCAATTGTAACTTGCATAACTTGCATACATGTAGAAGCCTTGATTTTGATTGGCTGTTGATCAGCATTACCATTGGATTATGGCAAAGTTACCATATTAGTAACTTTTATGTGATGGGGCCCATAAGCTATTGTATGTATGTAATATGCATAATGGCTTTTCAATACCCATTATCTGATATGATTGCATTACATCAGTTGCAATCATTCTGGATGTGTGGGTTGAAAGTAAAGGTCATAGGTCAACCATGATCCCTGGGACTTGGTTTGAAAGGTCAATGACCTATTTGATAACCATGCTTCCAAAATGGATTGCCCACATGCAGTATTATTTCATTGAAAGCAAAAACAATGCAAAATATTGGAAATACACTGTAGTCTATGTCATGTCGTGTGTTGATCAAAAATAATGGTATCGATAAAGAGGTTTCAATGACATTTGCTCATGTGACAAGTACTCTTGGAAAAATACACATATTAAGCAAAACATGAAGCATATAGACCTCAATCTAATCCTAGTACTTGCATCTTTCGGAACCAAAATCCCTATTACAACTCTAACCACATGTAAAACATGAACACATGTGTGCGTTTAATACAGCCTTGGGCCTGTGTCAGAGACAATTATTTACATGTTACCAATATGGTAACTTTTATTGTACATGTACATAACTGGTTAGCAGGTAATCAAAATCAAGTTTTCAATAGCTAGTAGTCCCATTATGGAAAATTACCATAATTTTGATATGGGCTCCAAGCCTTTTAAAAATGGTTAAATGATTGATATGTGTTTAACATTTTGAATCGTTTTATTCCTTTCCAGTCGTTTCTTTTAGCCAATAGTCTATTCTCTGTCGGGGTGGAAGCGGCTACTATTTTCGCCCTCGAGGCACTAGAGTATCGGGTGTTGCCTCAGACTTTGTGTGGACCGTAAGTTATGTGATCATGATATGAAGTCTGGAAATATGGGCTAGGTATAATGTATATATACCATATACATGTACATGTACATGTATAGTAAGCGATTTGAGTTGAGAACACAGTTGGTAAGTGTAAGGGTGAAGTAATTTAGGAACCTCTCTCTTTTTTAAGTCAAATTATTGGGGACCACAAAAACATGTATGACTTTTGATGAATTTGACCTTAAAGAGGTTTATAAACACATATTTTGCATATTTTTTTTGTAACATCGAATGATTATACAAATAATTGTTTAATTGATAAGTAATTCTATAGCAAACCAGGGATTAAAAGTTCAAACAGTTTTAATATTAAAGCTAAGTGCTTGTTATGATTACAATCTCAAAATATGTTTTAACAGAATCCAATAAAATGTCTTTTTTGGTGTTAGATATCAGATTATCAGCTTTTAAAGTTTCAGCTACGATTTCATGATTTCACAAAGATAAGTTGATTTCAATGTACCAGATCTAGATCTATATGGTGCTAATTAACCTTGATTTTAAAGGTAAATGGGTTTGTACAGAATCCAATGAAATGACCACCAAAGTGTCTGTTTGTATAAATAAAACATATGTGCCAAAGGATTCTGGAACAAATTGTGTAATTGCTGAGAAATCAGCAAATAAGCACAGGATTCGGGTCAAGGCATCGGGCACGACATTCAAAGCAATGATTATACACTGTCCCATGTGCGCTTATCGGTGTTGGTGATCTTCTGTGTGAACATTTTTCAGCGTAGATTTCAAGATTTCACAAAGTTTAGTTTATGTAACTGTACCAGATCTAGATCCTCGATATACTGACAATAAAGCTTTGTTTTACAGACTTTCTCATGAAATCAGTGTTTACTGCTACCACTGGCATTTCTCTTTAAAGGATTCTCATGAAATAATTGTGTGCTGCATTTACTTTATTTTAGTACATTTAAAGGTCAAGTCCACCACAACAAAAAGTTTGTTTGAATAAAAAGAGAAAAATCCAGCAAACAACACTGAAAATTTCATCAAAATTGGATGTAAAATAAGAAAGTTATGACATTTTAAAGTTTCGCTTCATTTCACAAAAAAGTTATATGCACATCTCTGTCGGTATGCAAATGAGGGAACTGATGACATCACTCACTCACTATTTCTTTTGTATTTTATTATATGAAATATGACATATTTTGATTTTCTTGTCATTGTCATGTGAAATGAAGTTTCATTCTTCCCTAAACATGTGGAATTCCATTATTTTAACATTTTGTGCTTCGGGCAAGGAGGTCCTAATCATCAAAGTTGTAAAAATTGAAAAATTTTATAATTCAAACAATAAAAAACAAAAGAAATAGTGAGTGAGTGACATCATTGACTCTCATTTGGATGTAACTGGCTCGTTCATATAACTATTTTGTTAAAAATAAGTGAAACTTTGAAATGTCATAACTTTCTTATTCTACATCCGATTTTGATGAAATTTTCAGCATTGTGCTTGTCTGATTTTTCTCTATTGATTCAAAATCAACATTTTTCTGAGGTGGACTTGACTTGACCTTTAAACACATCTTTTAAGTTACGCCCCCACCTCCCTTCAATAATTCAATTTACAGTAGTCTAGCTCATGTAAACTGCTGTAACAGGTTTTACAAGAATAATGTCACCTATAAGAAGTCCTGAATAATTTTTGAACTCCAGGAATTGTTATTTGGTAAACATTCTTCCAGCATCCTTTCATTTTGTATGATATGGCTTATTCCCACTTTATCCAACTACAGACTAGAAAGATTGACAATTCATGTGAATCTTATGAAGAATCCTTTTTATAGGCATATTAATGATGTGTTGTTTTTAATTCTTTCTTTGTTATTTTTAATTTCAGACAAAGCATTGTATTGTCAATGTTTGTACCATTCTTCATGGACATTCCTAATGTTTCTACACAAACTCACTTCTTGGCTGATGTCGTGGCAGGGAAGTGGATATCCTACATACTGGGTGTATATGTAAGTCATCTTTGACTTTTACACAGTTATGGGTTTTCTGTGCATAGGAAGGATTATTAAATTAACTATTCAATTTGCAAGTAAATATTCTATTGTAAAGTAATGGTATTGTTTATTGTACATGTAGATAATAGTCATCATGTACTGTAGTACACACACAGACACTGTCACTATGTCAACACATTGCATAGATATTCCAGTTTAACTTTTTAAAGGAAAAACTGCCATCACATTATTTCTACAAAGTGGATGGTACAAAGTGGCATCTTGTACCTGCCATCAAATCAATGACTTAATAAAAAGAAGAATATTTTGCAAATTGTTGCTCCAAAATTCAAAATGCCACTATTGATAAAATTGTAAAATGGAGAACCCATTTATTAGTATTTGTTTCTGGATCTGGAATGGACAGTTTGATTAATGATCAGTGAACATTTGAGATTAGAATAGTGGATAGACAATGTAATTTAAAGACACTATATACTTCTCAATCTTAGATTATGTTTCCTTTCTTCTTGGTACATAAAGAATTTTGAGAAATTTAATATCTTTTTATACATTCAGCTGACGACTCTAACACACACTACACCTGTTGCTATTGCCTATGGAATCATGGCAGGAATTCTTTATCGTCTTAACTTCCTGTACATCAAGAATTGGGTAATGATTCCCAAGGTGATGGCTTCATTCTCTCAAGGTTTATTTGGTTGGCTGCTTTCCTCACGACCACCAAGCGAGGGGGCTTTACCCATGGGTGCAACGCTGGAGATTCAGAGACAGCAGAGGATGGAGTTATTGGAGCAGAGGATGCTACTTGCTCAGGCTCAGAGGTTTAGGAGTATCCATAGACAGAATGCTATTAGGAGACCTATAAGACAGGTAAATCCCTCAGATAGGATGTTAAATAGATACAATGCTATTAGGAGACCTATAAGACAGGTTAACCCCTCCGATAGGATGTTAAATGACAATTGTGCTATTAATGTAGGAGATCAATAAGACAGGTAATTCCCTCGGATAGGATGTTAAATAGACATTTATGCGATAAGGAGACCAATAAGACAGGTAAACCCCTCGGATAGGATGTTAAATAGACAATTATGCTATTAGGAGACATCTAAGGCAGGTAAACCATCTGATAGGATGTTAAATAGACAATTATGCTATAAGGAGACAAATAAAACGGGTAAACCCCTCTTATAGGATGTTAAATGCGCTGTCATTTATTGGCCGTATCCAGCCCAATGAATTACCAATCATTACCGTCAAGTTCCTCAACGAATGAAACTTTTGTGGTGCGCGAGTCAGCCTCATGGCAACAACATTGCTAACAGCTAGAGCAATTAGACCATTATTACTGACTTGAGCTGGGGTTTCCCCATGTATATGTGCAAATGCGGATGAACTTTACATAAAAGCAGTAATTATCGACAATGACGGAAAGGTTATCAATAATCTCTAAGTGGCAAAAACATGTCATTATCAACAGAACTAGCGATAAAGAGGTTATTGATAATAGCACTGCTTGATAGAATACTTAGTGATGATATCAAAGAATCCTTTTCCAATATAGTGATGATTCAAAACAAAGAAGTCCTTACACAAAACAAGCATCTGTTGGTTAGAACTTAGGACTTCTTAGTAATTGATTCACCCTCAAACACTTTGACTATTTTAATGCAATAAGGTTGAATTGCTTTGCTGATTAATGGCTGCGACATCACATTTCTGCATACAGCAACTGTTGCAGCAGATATGGGGAGGGGTGTTGATATACTTTACATGGTGATAAAATTGGAGTTTGCATTATTATCATCATGAAATGGTTTAATCGATCCAAATCAGCTTTACTTTCAGAGTGAAAGGTTCATTCAATTATCTGAAGATTTAATCATCTCTCTAACATTTAATCTACAGACATTTCCATTGAGGAGGAATGAAAGTAGCAGCAGCCCTCATCAACAGAATAGTATGAGAAATGGTGAACATAATGGTGGTAAGATTCATCTTCAATTTTACTGGAGGGAAAGGTAGACGGAGGAAGAAAAAAAAAAGGGAGGGCAGAGGGATATGAAGAAAAAAAGCAAAAAGATTGAAGTCCCCAGTTTTCTGCAATGTGGAAAATTGAATCGTTTCATTGGATTCAAAACCTGTTAACCTTTTTTCGAAATATCTTCTTTTAAACAGATTTTGCTATTTCAAATTGTTTTGTTACTAGTTAGTCCATATAATTTCATATCTCCAAACAAAACAGCTTTTTCAAAAACATGAATTTGGGGGGCTTAAGAAAAGATGTAGGTGATAAGATATATGTATGGAGTGGATATTCGAGGAAACAGGTGATGAAAATTAAGAGAACAGTGAATCTGATAATAATAGTAAATAAAAATAACAAATAGTAATAATTAGACTTATATCACGCCAAATCCACTCTGTAGAGTGCTCAAGGTACTTTTTAGTAAATTCTTAAAGAAATTACGAAGAATTGAACAAAAATGTTTTGAAGGTAATGTTTGAAAGTTTTAGAGGTCAAGCACTGTTTGATAAGAGTATGAATGTTTAATTTATTTATATTTGTTTGACAGGTGTGAACTTCCCACCACCGAATGGGTCAACACCCCCCTCTACCAATCCCCCTTCTCCATCACCAGTACCTATCTCTGATCAACCCTCTACCAGTAGATCTGATGATAGCTCTTTACACGGATCACATGCAGAAGAAGATAAGGTAATGTGACCAATCACAACTGTGATTTATAGAGATATGATTGATATTTAAAATTGACTGATTGTAATTATTTATTGTAATATGGTTTGCCATAAACTTTCATGAGGGATCAAATGCGCATGATGATGATGATAAATAATTGTGTGTTTTTTATACATTACTCATGTCTGTCATTTATGACATTCCTTGCACTTGTGTGATGATGATCATCATCAATAGAACACCAGTATTACCAATATCATCTTTATCATCATGATCATCATCAATAGAACACCAGTATTACCAATATCATCTTTATCATCATGATCATCATCAATAGAACACCAGTATTACCAATATCATCTTTATCATCATGATCATCATCAATAGAACACCAGTATTACCAATATCATCTTTATCATCATGATCATCATCAATAGAACACCAGTATTACCAATATCATCTTTATCATCATGATCATCATCAATAGAACACCAGTATTACCAATATCATCTTTATCATCATGATCATCATCAATAGAACACCAGTATTACCAATATCATCTTTATCATCATGATCATCATCAATAGAACACCAGTATTACCAATATCATCTTTATCATCATGATCATCATCAATAGAACACCAGTATTACCAATATCATCTTTATCATCATGATCATCATCAATAGAACACCAGTATTACCAATATCATCTTTATCATCATGATCATCATCAATAGAACACCAGTATTACCAATATCATCTTTATCATCATGATCATTATCAATAGAACACCAGTATTACCAATATCATCTTTATCATCATGATCATCATCAATAGAACACCAGTATTACCAATATCATCTTTATCATCATGATCATCATGATAAATGCATTGTTATTGCCATTCTCAATAATAATCTCCATCAGCATTTTCATCTACATCATCATAATAATGATGATGTATTTATAGCACCTAATATTTAATGTTATAAGCACTTTACATTAGAGTTATTACCCCTCTCATTGGATCGTGTCATACCCGCACACAATGTATACATGTTTTCCACTCCCTGGGGACTGTTCCAACAAGAGTTCCAATACTCAATTGCTAGATATACTTCATAGGCTTTCCTACCTGCTACCCATTTAACACCTGGGTGGAAAGTGGCAAAATGACCTTGTCTGAGGTCTTTTATTATCAGAAGAGGGTCATGGGCTCCCGGGCGGATTACTGAAGCATGCGTTCTCAACGTGTCCCTCCCCTCTACCAGAGATGCGGACTCTGTTAGTGGAAAATACATTGCCCCTTGGATAGGATGATAAGTTGAGGACCCATGTTTTGGAGAATCCCAACCTTTGCATGTACGAACCTACTACACTCTTATATGAGTAAGGGGAACCCCGGTGTAGTGATCTACCTGCACCCCCAATCAGTGTTTTTGGGAAGAGAGACCTGAAGGTCACTGATTATGTTCGCATTTCACCTCCCAGTCATAAGTGATTCCGATAAACCACCAACATTTTATCATCATCAGCATTAACTTCTTATCATCATTAACATCTCCAATCCTTCAATCTTTTTTCATCTGAATCATCATTGTGGATATCAACAATTGAAATATTATTGTTACCCTTATTATTGCCATTATTCCATCGTCAGATACAGCAACTTGTTGATATGGGATTCAACCGTGGCGCTGTGATGCAAGCTCTGAGTATGTCTAACAATGATGTCACCATGGCAACAACAGTACTTCTTCAGGAATGAGCCAATCAGAAGCTTGGTTGCATTGATGTGCAATATTACAGATAGACTTGGTACTGAATATCAAACTTTATATTGCCTATTGGTTCATTTCTGCTATGTTGGTTCAACTGAATTGTACAGTCGTCAATCCTGAGTCATTGGAAACAAGTGATGTAGGGCCTATAATTTAATAAAGGCCTGGTCACACCGCCCGAGCGTTGTTGAATCGGTCGTGGAGCGGTAGGGAGAGAGGGTCGAATTTCGCTCACAAAATTGGGGGAAAAAAAAAATCGAAGTTGGAAATGGTGAACAGTAGCGAGCAGTGATGATTTTTTTTCTCTCCGCTCCACGACTGCTCCAACGCTCGGGCGGTGTGACCAGGCCTTTAGTTGCCAATCTCATTTGAAAATATCGCAATCATTGATGAAATTTTATTACTGCTGCTAATGTTGCAATTACTGATCTAATAGATCAAAAGTAGAATAAATCTAATAGCATTGTTCAGTTTTGTGAAATATGAAGTGGTCTTTTTAGAATGAACCTTGAAAATTCTTTGAAGATCTCTGAAGCCCTGGTAACAACCAATTGTGCATCCCTGCAGGTGTGAGTCACAGTGACGTGACCTATGGTGAATCAATCCTTGCAGTGCTTACTTGAATCTGTACTTGATCATTAAGTACACAGGAGCATGTAGAATACATAAGATGGCAGTGGGATAATACTGTATGTGGATATGTGTTCTTTAAATGCAAGACACCCGAACTTATTTGACATGTACCCAGTTAATTTCAGCCCTCTACTTTCTCTTGAAGATTTCTAAAATGGTCAATTCAAATAGTCCATGGTAACGAGCATCCCAAGACCAGATAAAGATATGTGTAACTGTACCCAGTTAATTTCAGCTCTCTTCTTTCTCTTGAAGATTTCTAAAATGGTCAATTCAAATAGTCCATGGTAACAAGCATCCCAGGATCAGACAAAGATATGTGTAACTGGATGAAACACATATTAAAATTTGTACAGAGTTGATTGCAGCTGCCATACACATGTATACAAAGCCATGTAGAACAGGCTGCAACCAGTGCTATAGACATTAAACCAATCTAAACAGATGTATTTTATTCAACATTATCAACCATTCAAAAGACCTGACTTGCTCTCCATAATGTGTTTTTTTGGTATGAATAATTTTCTATGCATTGCTTATTTTTTCAAATAGTTCACGTCTGTAGAGCAATTGGTTTTATAAAATATATTTTGTATAATGTATTTTATATGTTTTCTAATACTACATGTAATGCACTTTCACAATGTTTAAGGATATCTATTGAATTTAGAATGCCAAGTAATCTGTTTCATGTTTCCATTTAGCTACCTGTTGTCTTGCAAGTGCTGAAGCAACTAAAATCACACAAAAAGGACTTTTTAGCTTTTCAGCGTTTTATATACATCTCGGCAGAGCATGGTAACTAATATTTGGTGGCAATATCTCCCAAGGTTCCCATGATGTAGCCATATGAATGCATAATTAACTCTTTAGGAATGGGAAACAAAGTTGTGACATTTTAAAGATTTGCATTATTTCGGTTTTCATCAGTTTTATGTATGTCTTCATGAATATTTAATTAGCAAACTGATGACATCATACCCCTACTTGTTCTTTGGTATTTTATTACATGAAATTATTTTTATTCAAACTTTGTCGTCTTAGAATGAAAATAAATGGATTGACAACAAAAAACTAAAAAACAACACAGTATAACATTTTCATTATTTTTAATATGTAATTGTTATTTCTCATTTGCCCTATAATCATAAAGTCTGCAATAATTTTAAGTAAATATTAATACTTACATGTATATATATTACTGATTAATCATTCCACTTTGTACCAAACGTAACACCCTACACAAAATAATATAATATACATCATCACATCTTAGTTTTGATAAAGTGTAACTATACCTTTTTACAGTGAAATTCAATATAAATGTAATTAGAATAACACTAAGAAATATCATAATCAAATTGATAACCGATCATCTTGCTCATATGTATCTAAACACAAAACATATTGAGCGTAAGTGAAAAAATACAAAAATCTTTAGTGTCATATTTCCCATGGTAATTCAATTCATTCTTTATTTCACAGATAAGATAACAATATACAAAGTTGTAATCAGTTAATACACAGTCGCATGGCTTTCCATGAAGGTTATAATAAACAGTAAGACTGGATGGCCTCACTCAATAGTCCATAGTGAAACAACATTAATACTAAAACACAAAATCTTTTGCATGGGCGGAAATCTGTCCCCAAAGGTGGGGGGGGGGGGGGTACCAGGGGCTGGGAAATTTGACAAGCCAAAAAAAAAAAGTTTTCACCCTAAATGTAAGGTCATTTATTCCAAAATACATGTGTTATTTTGATTGCGATGAAGTATTTTTCTCCATCATAACAGACCAAAAATAGTAGGGGGGACATTTGATATTGTGTACCCCATGATCTTTTCAATGAGTATGAAAAAATTATTTTTTTGAATACACGATTGGGTGTGATAGGGAATATGTCTGTGAGCGGCAGATAAACTTTCATTAAAATACAATGGTAAGGGAGTAAAATAAATTTGACACCTCACAAATCCCCAAGTTGGGAAAAATATGCTGTTAACACATAATCATTATATATGGCTGGAAAAATGATATTCTTCCAAATAATTTGATAGCATATTTATGTGGTTTGTGTTAACGCTTGGAAAATAAGTAGGTATTCCTTGTAGTTATGAAAATTTTGATTGCACCAAAGTAAGGCATGACTGCAATGAATGAAACCCTAGCCAATGATGTCATAATCCTACATGAGTTAGTAAACATATTTGCAAATCCCTTTTTAATGACGTTAACTTGACAATTGATACTAAAAAGTGTTCATTAAACAAGTATAATGTTAACGACATATATTTTCCGTAAATCAGGGATTTGTGAGGTGTCATTTTTTTTACTCGTTATATCAGTAGCAAAATTAAGATTTTGAGAAAAAAAAATGATGTATGGAAAATTTTTAAGCAACTAGTCTGACGCATTGATGGGGATCGGATTGACAACGATCATGGATTTATTTTTCTACCATCCCACGAACATCACCAGACCTAAGCATCTGTATGGTAAAAAGAAAAAGGAACCGTTTATATTAATTGGATTTTCCAACATACACTTATCAATTCATAGTCATACCAAGTAGATTGATAAAGGGGCAGAACGGTTTGTAAAGTATGGGGGGGGGGGGGTTAATTATAGAAAATCAAAGTGAGATTTATCTTTTTATTGTCTTTGTTTATGAAAAATGAGTGAGTGTGTGTGTGTGTGGGGGGGGGGGGGAGTGGGAGGGTCTGTGATGAGCTCTGGTATTGAAATAGTTCACTAACCCTACAATTAGACCCAACTGCATTTCAGTCAAATATTGAATGGTATATGTATCACACTCATCTGCTATGCCTTGTAGAATAAAATCAATTTTAATATCTTATTTTCAGCCATGCAGGTCGGTGATGAATGATCAAAAGTAGAAGACACAGATGATAAAAGGAATACCCAATACCTTTGACACCACAATTAAAGACAAACAAACCTTTTGCAGCTCTTCTTTTGTTTTGTCTTCAAGTTCTCTGATCTGCTCGATAGTCATGTCATACCACTCATCCAGATTGCAAAACATTTTACGATAGAAGTTACGATGAATGCGATGATTAGCCTGCATGATAATTAATACAATATGCTAGGAACATGTAAGTGCATACAGTCATGATGAGAGAGAACATGAGTATGTAAAATTGATCGAGCTCTCTATAAATTTTGTGACTCACATCTTTAAAAAGCAAGTTCACCCTAACAAAAACTTCAGGTGAATAAAAATAGATAAATATCACTAGCATCACACTGAAAATTTCATCAAAATCGGATGTGAAATGAGAATGTTATAACATTTAACACATCACTAAATTTCACAAAACAGTTATGCACATCCTGGTCGATATGTAAATGAGGGAACTGATGACATCATCCACTCACTATTTTTTGTATTTCATTATATGAAATATTTTCATTTTCATGTGAAACATATTTTTATTCTTCCCTGAACATGTGGAATTACCATCGTTCTAACATTTTGTGGTTCAGTCAAGTTGGTCATGGTCAAATCTATAAAATAGTAAATATCGTAAAATAAAAAAAACACACAAAAGAAATCATAATAAAGGGGCATCATTAACTCTCCTATTTGCATAATGAAATGATCCACATCATTTGTATTGCGCCATATTTCTGTTCAAACACATTAATAGGCGCAGGCTCATCCAAATAAGCTAATTACTACATTTCTGCCGAAATAAGTGAGTTTTGAAAGACGATTTTAAGAGTTCAATGCTGTCAATTTTATGGAGTGAAGAAGGGAGGGAGTTCCTGAGGCGTGGAGCAATTGATGAAAAGGCACGGTCTCCATATCCCTTTATCATTAAGTTGTGAAACAAGAAAAAGGCCCTTCTAAAAATAAAAACCTCAATTGTATTGTTCAATAAGTTCGATGACATATCGCAGAACGAACACAAGAACAAGGTGATTGAGTAACCTCTTTTGATCGCGGTATTAAAGGTCAAGTCCCCCTCATAAAAATGTTGATTTGAATCAATAGAGAAAAATCAGAAAAGCATAATGCTGAAAATTTCATCAAAGTCGGATGTAAAATAATAAAGTTATGACATTTTAAAATTTCGCTTGTTTTAACAAAATAGTTATATGCACAATTTAGTTACATGGGAACGAGAGAAGCGATGACGTCCATCACCCACAATTTTTTTTTGTTCGAATTAAAGACCATTTCACTTTTTTGCAGATTTGAAAATAAGGACCCACTTGACTGAACCACAAAATGTTAAGCAATGGTAATTCAAAATGTTTAGGGAGAAATAAGTCTTTGTTTTCACAGGACAATGAGAAAATTAGAATAATTCATATTTCATATAATAAAATACAAAAGAAATAGTGAGTGAGTGATGTCATCAGTTTCCTCATTGGCATACCGACCAGGATGTGCATATGACTATTCTGTGAAATTAAGCGAAACTTAATAATGTCATTACTTTCTTATTTTACTTCCATTTAGATGAAATTTTTAGTGTTATGCTTGTTGAATTTTTCTCTTTTTATTCAAAATCAAATTTTTGTTGAGGTGGACTTGTCCTCTATCTATTTTCCAATCATGTTTGTTGGAAGAGTTAGCCACGGTATGTTGTAACTGACCTGAGTTGACCAAAGTTTGTATTCCATAATGGAGGCCTCTATGAAGATCTATAGCGCAAATTAGGCACTTGCATAGTAAAATTTAAACAAAATGTATGAAATTTGTCACGTTTATACAGTCACGTTTTTTCTTCAACAATTTAAAGAATTGTTAAAATGATATGAGAAACTGAACATCGCATTTTGAAATTCAACTTTTGTATAAAATCTGAATTGTACCGGGTCATTTCATGGTTGTACAAGGTGTTTACCTCTGAAGAACCTTCCGATGAAAGTACGAATCATTAACTTTAAGAGGTAGACTCTTCTGAAACATTTACTTCAAATTTACCTTTTAAAATCTAACTTCATGCAGATATATCGGACATTTACTTTAAAAAATTAACTAAATATGATTCCATCATGCACCTGTTCCTAAATATGTGCGAAATATGATTTGAATACTTACTCTCTTGATAACACTCTGAACCTTAGTTTGCAATCCCCACCATTTGAACTCAACTTACCTTAATCATAACACTCTGAACCTTAGTTTGCAATCCCCACCATTTGAACTCAACTTACCTTAATCATAACACTCTGAACCTTAGTTTGCAATCCCCACCATTTGAACCCAACTTACCCTAATCATAACACTCTGAACCTTAGTTTGCAATCCCCACCATTTGAACTCAACTTACCTTAATCATAACACTCTGAACCTTAGTTTGCAATCCCCACCATTTGAACTCAACTTACCTTAATCATAACACTCTGAACCTTAGTTTGTAACCCCACCATTTGAACTCAACTTACCTTAATCACAACACTCTGAACCTTAGTTTGCAATCCCCACCATTTGAACTCAACTTACCCTAATCACAACACTCTGAACCTTAGTTTGCAACCCAAACCATTTGAACTCAACTTACCCTAATCATAACACTCTGAACCTTAGTTTGCAATCCCCACCATTTGAACTCAACTTACCCTAATCATAACACTCTGAACCTTAGTTTGCAACCCAAACCATTTGAACTCAACTTACCTTAATCATAATACTCTGAACCTTAGTTTGTAACCCCACCATTTGAACTCAACTTACCTTAATCACAACACTCTGAACCTTAGTTTGCAATTCCCACCATTTGAATTCAACTTACCCTAATCATAACACTCTGAACCTTAGTTTGCAACCCAAACCATTTGAACTCAACTTACCTTAATCATAACACTCTGAACCATAGTTTGTAACCGCACCATTTGAACTCAACTTACCTTAATCACAACACTCTGAACCTTAGTTTGCAATCCCCACCATTTGAACTCAACTTACCCTAATCATAACACTCTGAACCTTAGTTTGCAACCCAAACCATTTGAACTCAACTTACCTTAATCATAACACTCTGAACCATAGTTTGTAACCCCACCATTTGAACTCAACTTACCTTAATCATAATAATCTGAACCTTAGTTTGCAATCCCCACCATATGAACTCAAGTTACCCTAATCACAACACACTGAACCTTAGTTTGCAACCCAAACCATTTGAACTCAACTTACCTTAATCATAATACTCTGAACCATAGTTTGTAACCCCACCATTTGAACTCAACTTACCTTAATCACAACACTCTGAACCTTAGTTTGCAATCCCCACCATTTGAACTCAACTTACCTTAATCATAACACTCTGAACCTTAGTTTGCAATCCCCACCATTTGAACTCAACTTACCCTAATCATGACACTCTGAACCTTAGTTTGCAATCCCCACCATTTGAACTCAACTTACCTTAATCATAACACTCTGAACCTTAGTTTGCAATCCCCACCATTTGAACTCAACTTACCTTAATCATAACACTCTGAACCTTAGTTTGCAATCCCCACCATATGAACTCAACTTACCTTAATCATAACACTCTGAACCTTAGTTTGCAACCCCCACCATTTGAACTCAACTTACCCTAATCATAACACTCTGAACCTTAGTTTGCAATCCCCACCATTTGAACTCAACTTACCTTAATCATAACACTCTGAATTTTAGTTTGCAATCCCCACCATTTGAACTCAACTTACCTTAATCATAACACTCTGAACCTTAGTTTGCAATCCCCACCATTTGAACTCAACTTACCTTAATCATAACACTCTGAACCTTAGTTTGCAATCCCCACCATTTGAACTCAACTTACCCTAATCATAACACTCTGAACCTTAGTTTGCAATCCCCAGCATTTGAACCCAACTTACCCTAATCATAACACTCTGAACCTTAGTTTGCAATCCCACCATATGAACTCAACTTACCCTAATCATAACACTCTGAACCTTAGTTTGCAATCCCCACCATTTGAACTCAACTTACCTTAATCATAACACTCTGAACCTTAGTTTGCAATCCCCACCATTTGAACTCAACTTACCCTAATCATAACACTCTGAACCTTAGTTTGCAATCCCCACCATTTGAACCCAACTTACCCTAATCATAACACTCTGAACCTTAGTTTGCAATCCCACCATTTGAACTCAACTTACCTTAACCATAACACTCTGAACCTTAGTTTGCAATCCCCACCATTTGAACTCAACTTACCTTAATCATAACACTCTGAACCTTAGTTTGCAACCCAAACCATTTGAACTCAACTTACCTTAATCATAACACTCTGAACCTTAGTTTGCAATCCCCACCATTTGAACTCAACTTACCCTAATCATAACACTCTGAACCTTAGTTTGCAATCCCCACCATTTGAACTCAACTTACCTTAATCACAACACTCTGAACCTTAGTTTGCAATCCCCACCATTTGAACTCAACTTACCTTAATCATAACACTCTGAACCTTAGTTTGCAATCCCCACCATTTGAACCCAACTTACCCTAATCATAACACTCTGAACCTTAGTTTGCAATCCCCACCATTTGAACTCAACTTACCTTAATCATAACACTCTGAACCTTAGTTTGCAATCCCCACCATTTGAACTCAACTTACCTTAATCATAACACTCTGAACCTTAGTTTGCAACCCCACCATTTGAACTCAACTTACCTTAATCATAATACTCTGAACCATAGTTTGTAACCCCACCATTTGAACTCAACTTACCTTAATCACAACACTCTGAACCTTAGTTTGCAATCCCCACCATTTGAACTCAACTTACCCTAATCACAACACTCTGAACCTTAGTTTGCAACCCAAACCATTTGAACTCAACTTACCTTAATCATAACACTCTGAACCATAGTTTGTAACCCCACCATTTGAACTCAACTTACCTTAATCACAACACTCTGAACCTTAGTTTGCAATCCCCACCATTTGAACTCAACTTACCCTAATCACAACACTCTGAACCTTAGTTTGCAACCCAAACCATTTGAACTCAACTTACCTTAATCATAACACTCTGAACCATAGTTTGTAACCCCACCATTTGAACTCAACTTACCTTAATCATAATAATCTGAACCTTAGTTTGCAATCCCCACCATATGAAATCAAGTTACCCTAATCACAACACACTGAACCTTAGTTTGCAACCCAAACCATTTGAACTCAACTTACCTTAATCATAACACTCTGAACCTTAGTTTGCAATCCCACCATTTGAACTCAACTTACCTTAATCATAACACTCTGAACCTTAGTTTGCAATCCCCACCATTTGAACCCAACTTACCCTAATCATAACACTCTGAACCTTAGTTTGCAATCCCCACCATTTGAACCCAACTTACCCTAATCATAACACTCTGAACCTTAGTTTGCAATCCCCACCATATGAACTCAACTTACCCTAATCATAACACTCTGAACCTTAGTTTGCAATCCCCACCATTTGAACTCA
Source organism: Lytechinus variegatus (assembly GCF_018143015.1). Lineage (NCBI taxonomy): Eukaryota > Metazoa > Echinodermata > Echinoidea > Temnopleuroida > Toxopneustidae > Lytechinus > Lytechinus variegatus. Next base: position 210,676 of record NC_054755.1, on the reverse strand, counting down.
ACTTACCTTAATCATAACACTCTGAACCTTAGTTTGCAATCCCCACCATTTGAACTCAACTTACCCTAATCATAACACTCTGAACCTTAGTTTGCAATCCCCACCATTTGAACCCAACTTACCCTAATCATAACACTCTGAACCTTAGTTTGCAATCCCACCATTTGAACTCAACTTACCTTAACCATAGCACTCTGAACCTTAGTTTGCAATCCCCACCATTTGAACTCAACTTACCTTAACCATAACACTCTGAACCTTAGTTTGCAACCCCACCATTTGAACTCAACTTACCTTAATCATAACACTCTGAACCATAGTTTGTAACCCCACCATTTGAACTCAACTTACCTTAATCACAACACTCTGAACCTTAGTTTGCAATTCCCACCATTTGAATTCAACTTACCTAATCATAACACTCTGAACCTTAGTTTGCAACCCAAACCATTTGAACTCAACTTACCTTAATCATAACACTCTGAACCATAGTTTGTAACCCCACCATTTGAACTCAACTTACCTTAATCACAACACTCTGAACCTTAGTTTGCAATCCCCACCATTTGAATTCAACTTACCCTAATCATAACACTCTGAACCTTAGTTTGCAACCCAAACCATTTGAACTCAACTTACCTTAATCATAACACTCTGAACCATAGTTTGTAACCCCACCATTTGAACTCAACTTACCTTAATCATAATAATCTGAACCTTAGTTTGCAATCCCCACTATATGAACTCAAGTTACCCTAATCACAACACACTGAACCTTAGTTTGCAACCCAAACCATTTGAACTCAACTTACCTTAATCATAATACTCTGAACCTTAGTTTGTAACCCCACCATTTGAACTCAACTTACCTTAATCACAACACTCTGAACCTTAGTTTGCAATTCCCACCATTTGAATTCAACTTACCCTAATCATAACACTCTGAACCTTAGTTTGCAACCCAAACCATTTGAACTCAACTTACCTTAATCATAACACTCTGAACCTTAGTTTGCAATCCCCACCATTTGAACTCAACTTACCTTAATCATAACACTCTGAACCTTAGTTTGCAATCCCCACCATTTGAATTCAACTTACCTTAATCATAACACTCTGAACCTTAGTTTGTACCCCACCATTTGAACTCAACTTACCTTAATCATAACACTCTGAACCTTAGTTTGCAATCCCCACCATATGAACTCAAGTTACCCTAATCACAACACACTGAACCTTAGTTTGCAACCCAAACCATTTGAACTCAACTTACCTTAATCACAACACTCTGAACCTTAGTTTGCAACCCAAACCATTTGAACTCAACTTACCTTAATCATAACACTCTGAACCATAGTTTGTAACCCCACCATTTGAACTCAACTTACCTTAATCATAATAATCTGAACCTTAGTTTGCAATCCCCACCATATGAACTCAAGTTACCCTAATCACAACACTCTGAACCTTAGTTTGCAACCCAAACCATTTGAACTCAACTTACCTTAATCATAACACTCTGAACCATAGTTTGTAACCCCACCATTTGAACTCAACTTACCTTAATCACAACACTCTGAACCTTAGTTTGCAATCCCCACCATTTGAACTCAACTTACCCTAATCATAACACTCTGAACCTTAGTTTGCAACCCAAACCATTTGAACTCAACTTACCTTAATCATAATACTCTGAACCTTAGTTTGTAACCCCACCATTTGAACTCAACTTACCTTAATCATAACACTCTGAACCTTAGTTTGCAACCCCCACCATATGAACTCAACTTACCTTAATCATAACACTCTGAACCTTAGTTTGCAATCCCCACCATTTGAACTCAACTTACCCTAATCACAACACTCTGAACCTTAGTTTGCAACCCAAACCATTTGAACTCAACTTACCTTAATCATAACACTCTGAACCATAGTTTGTACCCCACCATTTGAACTCAACTTACCTTAATCACAACACTCTGAACCTTAGTTTGCAATCCCCACCATTTGAATTCAACTTACCCTAATCATAACACTCTGAACCTTAGTTTGCAACCCAAACCATTTGAACTCAACTTACCTTAATCATAACACTCTGAACCATAGTTTGTAACCCCAATATTTGAACTCAACTTACCTTAATCATAATAATCTGAACCTTAGTTTGCAATCCCACCATATGAACTCAAGTTACCCTAATCACAACACTCTGAACCTTAGTTTGCAACCCAAACCATTTGAACTCAACTTACCTTAATCATAATACTCTGAACCATAGTTTGTAACCCCACCATTTGAACTCAACTTACCTTAATCACAACACTCTGAACCTTAGTTTGTAACCCCACCATATGAACTCAACTTACCTTAATCATAACACTCTGAACCTTAGTTTGCAATCCCCACCATCTGAACTCAACTTACCTTAATCATAACACTCTGAACCTTAGTTTGTAACCCCACCATTTGAACTCAACTTACCTTAATCACAACACTCTGAACCATAGTTTGCAATCCCCACCATATGAACTCAACTTACCCTAATCACAACACTCTGAACCTTAGTTTGCAACCCAAACCATTTGAACTCAACTTAACTTAATCATAATACTCTGAACCATAGTTTGTAACCCACCATTTGAACCCAACTTACCCTAATCATAACACTCTGAACCTTCGTTTGCAATCCTTACCATTTGAACTCAACTTACCCTAACCATGACACTCTGAACCTTAGTTTGCAATCCCCACCATTTGAACTCAACTTACCTTAATCATAACACTCTGAACCATAGTTTGTAACCCCACCATTTGAACTCAACTTACCTTAATCATAATAATCTGAACCTTAGTTTGCAATCCCCACCATATGAACTCAAGTTACCCTAATCACAACACACTGAACCTTAGTTTGCAACCCAAACCATTTGAACTCAACTTACCTTAATCATAACACTCTGAACCTTAGTTTGCAATCCCCACCATTTGAACTCAACTTACCTTAATCATAACACTCTGAACCTTAGTTTGCAATCCCCACCATTTGAACTCAACTTACCCTAATCATAACACTCTGAACCTTAGTTTGCAATCCCCAGCATTTGAACCCAACTTACCTTAATCATAACACTCTGAACCTTAGTTTGCAATCCCCACCATATGAACTCAACTTACCCTAATCATAACACTCTGAACCTTAGTTTGCAATCCCCACCATTTGAACTCAACTTACCTTAATCATAACACTCTGAACCTTAGTTTGCAATCCCCACCATTTGAACTCAACTTACCCTAATCATAACACTCTGAACCTTAGTTTGCAATCCCCACCATTTGAACCCAACTTACCCTAATCATAACACTCTGAACCTTAGTTTGCAATCCCACCATTTGAACTCAACTTACCTTAACCATAGCACTCTGAACCTTAGTTTGCAATCCCCACCATTTGAACTCAACTTACCTTAATCATAATACTCTGAACCTTAGTTTGCAATCCCACCATTTGAACTCAACTTACCTTAACCATAACACTCTGAACCTTAGTTTGCAATCCCCACCATTTGAACTCAACTTACCTTAACCATAACACTCTGAACCTTAGTTTGCAATCCCACCATTTGAACTCAACTTACCCTAATCATGACACTCTGAACCTTAGTTTGCAATCCCCACCATTTGAACTCAACTTACCTTAACCATAACACTCTGAACCTTAGTTTGCAACCCCACCATTTGAATTCAACTTACCCTAATCATAACACTCTGAACCTTAGTTTGCAACCCAAACCATTTGAACTCAACTTACCTTAATCATAATACTCTGAACCTTAGTTTGTAACCCCACCATTTGAACTCAACTTACCTTAATCATAACACTCTGAACCTTAGTTTGCAACCCCACCATATGAACTCAACTTACCTTAATCATAACACTCTGAACCTTAGTTTGCAATCCCCACCATTTGAACTCAACTTACCCTAATCACAACACTCTGAACCTTAGTTTGCAACCCAAACCATTTGAACTCAACTTACCTTAATCATAACACTCTGAACCATAGTTTGTAACCCCACCATTTGAACTCAACTTACCTTAATCACAACACTCTGAACCTTAGTTTGCAATCCCCACCATTTGAACTCAACTTACCCTAATCATAACACTCTGAACCTTAGTTTGCAACCCAAACCATTTGAACTCAACTTACCTTAATCATAACACTCTGAACCATAGTTTGTAACCCCACCATTTGAACTCAACTTACCTTAATCATAATAATCTGAACCTTAGTTTGCAATCCCCACCATATGAACTCAAGTTACCCTAATCACAACACTCTGAACCTTAGTTTGCAACCCAAACCATTTGAACTCAACTTACCTTAATCATAATACTCTGAACCATAGTTTGTAACCCCACCATTTGAACTCAACTTACCTTAATCATAACACTCTGAACCTTAGTTTGCAACCCCCACCATATGAACTCAACTTACCTTAATCATAACACTCTGAACCTTAGTTTGCAATCCCACCATCTGAACTCAACTTACCTTAATCATAACACTCTGAACCTTAGTTTGTAACCCCACCATTTGAACTCAACTTACCTTAATCACAACACTCTGAACCATAGTTTGCAATCCCCACCATATGAACTCAACTTACCCTAATCACAACACTCTGAACCTTAGTTTGCAACCCAAACCATTTGAACTCAACTTAACTTAATCATAATACTCTGAACCATAGTTTGTAACCCCACCATTTGAACCCAACTTACCCTAATTATAACACTCTGAACCTTCGTTTGCAATCCTTACCATTTGAACTCAACTTACCCTAACCATGACACTCTGAACCTTAGTTTGCAATCCCCACCATTTGAACTCAACTTACCTTAATCATAACACTCTGAACCATAGTTTGTAACCCACCATTTGAACTCAACTTACCTTAATCATAATAATCTGAACCTTAGTTTGCAATCCCCACCATATGAACTCAAGTTACCCTAATCACAACACACTGAACCTTAGTTTGCAACCCAAACCATTTGAACTCAACTTACCTTAATCATAACACTCTGAACCTTAGTTTGCAATCCCCACCATTTGAACTCAACTTACCTTAATCATAACACTCTGAACCTTAGTTTGCAATCCCCACCATTTGAACTCAACTTACCCTAATCATAACACTCTGAACCTTAGTTTGCAATCCCCACCATTTGAACCCAACTTACCCTAATCATAACACTCTGAACCTTAGTTTGCAATCCCCACCATATGAACTCAACTTACCCTAATCATAACACTCTGAACCTTAGTTTGCAATCCCCACCATTTGAACTCAACTTACCTTAATCATAACACTCTGAACCTTAGTTTGCAATCCCCACCATTTGAACCCAACTTACCCTAATCATAACACTCTGAACCTTAGTTTGCAATCCCCACCATTTGAACCCAACTTACCCTAATCATAACACTCTGAACCTTAGTTTGCAATCCCACCATTTGAACTCAACTTACCTTAACCATAGCACTCTGAACCTTAGTTTGCAATCCCCACCATTTGAACTCAACTTACCTTAATCATAATACTCTGAACCTTAGTTTGCAATCCCACCATTTGAACTCAACTTACCTTAACCATAACACTCTGAACCTTAGTTTGCAATCCCCACCATTTGAACTCAACTTACCTTAACCATAACACTCTGAACCTTAGTTTGCAATCCCACCATTTGAACTCAACTTACCCTAATCATGACACTCTGAACCTTAGTTTGCAATCCCCACCATTTGAACTCAACTTACCTTAACCATAACACTCTGAACCTTAGTTTGCAACCCCACCATTTGAACTCAACTTACCTTAATCATAACACTCTGAACCATAGTTTGTAACCCCACCATTTGAACTCAACTTACCTTAATCACAACACTCTGAACCTTAGTTTGCAATTCCCACCATTTGAATTCAACTTACCCTAATCATAACACTCTGAACCTTAGTTTGCAACCCAAACCATTTGAACTCAACTTACCTTAATCATAACACTCTGAACCATAGTTTGTAACCCCACCATTTGAACTCAACTTACCTTAATCACAACACTCTGAACCTTAGTTTGCAATCCCCACCATTTGAATTCAACTTACCCTAATCATAACACTCTGAACCTTAGTTTGCAACCCAAACCATTTGAACTCAACTTACCTTAATCATAACACTCTGAACCATAGTTTGTAACCCCACCATTTGAACTCAACTTACCTTAATCATAATAATCTGAACCTTAGTTTGCAATCCCCACCATATGAACTCAAGTTACCCTAATCACAACACACTGAACCTTAGTTTGCAACCCAAACCATTTGAACTCAACTTACCTTAATCATAATACTCTGAACCATAGTTTGTAACCCCACCATTTGAACTCAACTTACCTTAATCACAACACTCTGAACCTTAGTTTGCAATTCCCACCATTTGAATTCAACTTACCCTAATCATAACACTCTGAACCTTAGTTTGCAACCCAAACCATTTGAACTCAACTTACCTTAATCATAACACTCTGAACCTTAGTTTGCAATCCCCACCATTTGAACTCAACTTACCTTAATCATAACACTCTGAACCTTAGTTTGCAATCCCCACCATTTGAACTCAACTTACCTTAATCATAACACTCTGAACCTTAGTTTGCAATCCCCACCATTTGAACTCAACTTACCTTAATCATAACACTCTGAACCTTAGTTTGCAATCCCCACCATATGAACTCAAGTTACCCTAATCACAACACTCTGAACCTTAGTTTGCAACCCAAACCATTTGAACTCAACTTACCTTAATCATAATACTCTGAACCTTAGTTTGTAACCCCACCATTTGAACTCAACTTACCTTAATCATAACACTCTGAACCTTAGTTTGCAACCCCCACCATATGAACTCAACTTACCTTAATCATAACACTCTGAACCTTAGTTTGCAATCCCCACCATCTGAACTCAACTTACCTTAATCATAACACTCTGAACCTTAGTTTGTAACCCCACCATTTGAACTCAACTTACCTTAATCACAACACTCTGAACCATAGTTTGCAATCCCCACCATATGAACTCAACTTACCCTAATCACAACACTCTGAACCTTAGTTTGCAACCCAAACCATTTGAACTCAACTTAACTTAATCATAATACTCTGAACCATAGTTTGTAACCCCACCATTTGAACCCAACTTACCCTAATCATAACACTCTGAACCTTAGTTTGCAATCCTTACCATTTGAACTCAACTTACCCTAACCATGACACTCTGAACCTTAGTTTGCAATCCCCACCATTTGAACTCAACTTACCTTAATCATAACACTCTGAACCATAGTTTGTAACCCCACCATTTGAACTCAACTTACCTTAATCATAATAATCTGAACCTTAGTTTGCAATCCCCACCATATGAACTCAAGTTACCCTAATCACAACACACTGAACCTTAGTTTGCAACCCAAACCATTTGAACTCAACTTACCTTAATCATAACACTCTGAACCTTAGTTTGCAATCCCCACCATTTGAACTCAACTTACCTTAATCATAACACTCTGAACCTTAGTTTGCAATCCCCACCATTTGAACCCAACTTACCCTAATCATAACACTCTGAACCTTAGTTTGCAATCCCCAGCATTTGAACCCAACTTACCCTAATCATAACACTCTGAACCTTAGTTTGCAATCCCCACCATATGAACTCAACTTACCCTAATCATAACACTCTGAACCTTAGTTTGCAATCCCCACCATTTGAACTCAACTTACCTTAATCATAACACTCTGAACCTTAGTTTGCAATCCCCACCATTTGAACTCAACTTACCCTAATCATAACACTCTGAACCTTAGTTTGCAATCCCCACCATTTGAACCCAACTTACCCTAATCATAACACTCTGAACCTTAGTTTGCAATCCCACCATTTGAACTCAACTTACCTTAACCATAGCACTCTGAACCTTAGTTTGCAATCCCCACCATTTGAACTCAACTTACCTTAATCATAATACTCTGAACCTTAGTTTGCAATCCCACCATTTGAACTCAACTTACCTTAACCATAACACTCTGAACCTTAGTTTGCAATCCCCACCATTTGAACTCAACTTACCTTAACCATAACACTCTGAACCTTAGTTTGCAATCCCACCATTTGAACTCAACTTACCCTAATCATGACACTCTGAACCTTAGTTTGCAATCCCCACCATTTGAACTCAACTTACCCTAATCATAACACTCTGAACCTTAGTTTGCAACTCAACTTACCTTAATCATAACACTCTGAACCTTAGTTTGCAACCCAAACCATTTGAACTCAACTTACCTTAATCATAATACTCTGAACCTTAGTTTGTAACCCCACCATTTGAACTCAACTTACCTTAATCATAACACTCTGAACCTTAGTTTGCAATCCCCACCATATGAACTCAACTTACCTTAATCATAACACTCTGAACCTTAGTTTGCAATCCCCACCATTTGAACTCAACTTACCCTAATCACAACACTCTGAACCTTAGTTTGCAACCCAAACCATTTGAACTCAACTTACCTTAATCATAACACTCTGAACCATAGTTTGTAACCCCACCATTTGAACTCAACTTACCTTAATCACAACACTCTGAACCTTAGTTTGCAATCCCCACCATTTGAACTCAACTTACCCTAATCATAACACTCTGAACCATAGTTTGCAACCCAAACCATTTGAACTCAACTTACCTTAATCATAACACTCTGAACCATAGTTTGTAACCCCACCATTTGAACTCAACTTACCTTAATCATAATAATCTGAACCTTAGTTTGCAATCCCCACCATATGAACTCAAGTTACCCTAATCACAACACTCTGAACCTTAGTTTGCAACCCAAACCATTTGAACTCAACTTACCTTAATCATAATACTCTGAACCTTAGTTTGTAACCCCACCATTTGAACTCAACTTACCTTAATCATAACACTCTGAACCTTAGTTTGCAACCCCCACCATATGAACTCAACTTACCTTAATCATAACACTCTGAACCTTAGTTTGCAATCCCCACCATCTGAACTCAACTTACCTTAATCATAACACTCTGAACCTTAGTTTGTAACCCCACCATTTGAACTCAACTTACCTTAATCACAACACTCTGAACCATAGTTTGCAATCCCCACCATTTGAACTCAACTTACCCTAATCACAACACTCTGAACCTTAGTTTGCAACCCAAACCATTTGAACTCAACTTACCTTAATCATAATACTCTGAACCATAGTTTGTAACCCCACCATTTGAACCCAACTTACCCTAATTATAACACTCTGAACCTTCGTTTGCAATCCTTACCATTTGAACTCAACTTACCCTAACCATGACACTCTGAACCTTAGTTTGCAATCCCCACCATTTGAACTCAACTTACCTTAATCATAACACTCTGAACCATAGTTTGTAACCCCACCATTTGAACTCAACTTACCTTAATCATAATAATCTGAACCTTAGTTTGCAATCCCCACCATATGAACTCAAGTTACCCTAATCACAACACACTGAACCTTAGTTTGCAACCCAAACCATTTGAACTCAACTTACCTTAATCATAACACTCTGAACCTTAGTTTGCAATCCCCACCATTTGAACTCAACTTACCTTAATCATAACACTCTGAACCTTAGTTTGCAATCCCCACCATTTGAACTCAACTTACCCTAATCATAACACTCTGAACCTTAGTTTGCAATCCCCAGCATTTGAACCCAACTTACCCTAATCATAACACTCTGAACCTTAGTTTGCAATCCCCACCATATGAACTCAACTTACCCTAATCATAACACTCTGAACCTTAGTTTGCAATCCCCACCATTTGAACTCAACTTACCTTAATCATAACACTCTGAACCTTAGTTTGCAATCCCCACCATTTGAACTCAACTTACCCTAATCATAACACTCTGAACCTTAGTTTGCAATCCCCACCATTTGAACCCAACTTACCCTAATCATAACACTCTGAACCTTAGTTTGCAATCCCACCATTTGAACTCAACTTACCTTAACCATAGCACTCTGAACCTTAGTTTGCAATCCCCACCATTTGAACTCAACTTACCTTAATCATAATACTCTGAACCTTAGTTTGCAATCCCACCATTTGAACTCAACTTACCTTAACCATAACACTCTGAACCTTAGTTTGCAATCCCCACCATTTGAACTCAACTTACCTTAACCATAACACTCTGAACCTTAGTTTGCAATCCCACCATTTGAACTCAACTTACCCTAATCATGACACTCTGAACCTTAGTTTGCAATCCCCACCATTTGAACTCAACTTACCTTAACCATAACACTCTGAACCTTAGTTTGCAACCCCACCATTTGAACTCAACTTACCTTAATCATAACACTCTGAACCATAGTTTGTAACCCCACCATTTGAACTCAACTTACCTTAATCACAACACTCTGAACCTTAGTTTGCAATTCCCACCATTTGAATTCAACTTACCCTAATCATAACACTCTGAACCTTAGTTTGCAACCCAAACCATTTGAACTCAACTTACCTTAATCATAACACTCTGAACCATAGTTTGTAACCCCACCATTTGAACTCAACTTACCTTAATCACAACACTCTGAACCTTAGTTTGCAATCCCCACCATTTGAATTCAACTTACCCTAATCATAACACTCTGAACCTTAGTTTGCAACCCAAACCATTTGAACTCAACTTACCTTAATCATAACACTCTGAACCATAGTTTGTAACCCCACCATTTGAACTCAACTTACCTTAATCATAATAATCTGAACCTTAGTTTGCAATCCCCACTATATGAACTCAAGTTACCCTAATCACAACACACTGAACCTTAGTTTGCAACCCAAACCATTTGAACTCAACTTACCTTAATCATAATACTCTGAACCTTAGTTTGTAACCCCACCATTTGAACTCAACTTACCTTAATCACAACACTCTGAACCTTAGTTTGCAATTCCCACCATTTGAATTCAACTTACCCTAATCATAACACTCTGAACCTTAGTTTGCAACCCAAACCATTTGAACTCAACTTACCTTAATCATAACACTCTGAACCTTAGTTTGCAATCCCCACCATTTGAACTCAACTTACCTTAATCATAACACTCTGAACCTTAGTTTGCAATCCCCACCATTTGAATTCAACTTACCTTAATCATAACACTCTGAACCTTAGTTTGTAACCCCACCATTTGAACTCAACTTACCTTAATCATAATAATCTGAACCTTAGTTTGCAATCCCCACCATATGAACTCAAGTTACCCTAATCACAACACACTGAACCTTAGTTTGCAACCCAAACCATTTGAACTCAACTTACCTTAATCATAACACTCTGAACCTTAGTTTGCAACCCAAACCATTTGAACTCAACTTACCTTAATCATAACACTCTGAACCATAGTTTGTAACCCCACCATTTGAACTCAACTTACCTTAATCATAATAATCTGAACCTTAGTTTGCAATCCCCACCATATGAACTCAAGTTACCCTAATCACAACACTCTGAACCTTAGTTTGCAACCCAAACCATTTGAACTCAACTTACCTTAATCATAATACTCTGAACCATAGTTTGTAACCCCACCATTTGAACTCAACTTACCTTAATCACAACACTCTGAACCTTAGTTTGCAATCCCCACCATTTGAACTCAACTTACCCTAATCATAACACTCTGAACCTTAGTTTGCAACCCAAACCATTTGAACTCAACTTACCTTAATCATAATACTCTGAACCATAGTTTGTAACCCCACCATTTGAACTCAACTTACCTTAATCATAACACTCTGAACCTTAGTTTGCAACCCCCACCATTTGAACTCAACTTACCTTAATCATAACACTCTGAACCTTAGTTTGCAATCCCCACCATCTGAACTCAACTTACCTTAATCATAACACTCTGAACCTTAGTTTGTAACCCCACCATTTGAACTCAACTTACCTTAATCACAACACTCTGAACCATAGTTTGCAATCCCCACCATATGAACTCAACTTACCCTAATCACAACACTCTGAACCTTAGTTTGCAACCCAAACCATTTGAACTCAACTTAACTTAATCATAATACTCTGAACCATAGTTTGTAACCCCACCATTTGAACCCAACTTACCCTAATCATAACACTCTGAACCTTAGTTTGCAATCCTTACCATTTGAACTCAACTTACCCTAACCATGACACTCTGAACCTTAGTTTGCAATCCCCACCATTTGAACTCAACTTACCTTAATCATAACACCCTGAACCTTAGTTTGCAATCCCCACCATTTGAACTCAACTTACCCTAATCATAACACTCTGAACCTTAGTTTGCAATCCCCACCATTTGAATTCAACTTACCTTAATCATAATACTCTGAACCTTAGTTTGCAATTCCCACCATTTGAACTCAACTTAACTTAATCATAATACTCTGAACCATAGTTTGTAACCCCACCATTTGAACCCAACTTACCCTAATCATAACACTCTGAACCTTAGTTTGCAATCCTTACCATTTGAACTCAACTTACCCTAACCATGACACTCTGAACCTTAGTTTGCAATCCCCACCATTTGAACTCAACTTACCTTAATCATAACACCCTGAACCTTAGTTTGCAATCCCCACCATTTGAACTCAACTTACCTTAATCATAACACTCTGAACCTTAGTTTGCAATCCCCACCATTTGAACTCAACTTACCTTAATCATAACACTCTGAACCTTAGTTTGCAACCCAAACCATTTGAACCCAACTTACCCTAATCATAACACTCTGAACCTTAGTTTGCAACCCAAACCATTTGAATTCAACTTACCTTAATCATAACACTCTGAACCTTAGTTTGCAACCCCCACCATATGAACTCAACTTACCTTAATCATAATACTCTGAACCTTAGTTTGCAATCCCCACCATATGAACTCAACTTACCTTAATCATAACACTCTGAACCTTAGTTTGCAATCCCCAACATATGAACTCAACTTACCTTAATCATAACACTCTGAACCTTAGTTTGCAACCCACACCATTTGAACTCAACTTACCTTAATCATAACACTCTGAACCTTAGTTTGCAACCCCCACCGTATTAACTCAACTTACCTTAATCATAATACTCTGAACCTTAGTTTGCAATCCCCAACATATGAACTCAACTTACCTTAATCATAACACTCTGAACCTTAGTTTGCAATCCCCAACATATGAACTCAACTTACCTTAATCATAACACTCTGAACCTTAGTTTGCAATCCCCACCATTTGAACTCAATCTCCTCAAATAAGTACAAAGTCATAAACTTGGTTTCCTTCTCCTGCAGAGGGGGGGGGGGAGAATGAAAGTGTACAAAATTTATTGATGTAGGGAAAAGTGTAGGCGTACTACTTAGAGACTGAGTGTGTGTGTGTGTGTGTGTGTGAGAGAGAGAGAGGTAGAGAAGGGGGGGGGGGGGTGTAGAAGAAGGAAATGATTCTTACCTTCCAGTCAGATGTCAGAGGTCCACAGTTAATTTTTTCTAGCCGGACCTTTGTTGGGTCAGTTTCTTCACTATAATCCTGCAATGATAATGATGATGTGACGACGATGATAATAATGATAATATTGATATCATTACTAATAATAATAATGCTGATAATTATGATAACAAAAATAATGATAATACCAACATTATTAATGAACATGATAATCTTGCATCTTACCACACAACGTAAATCAGTTTTGTTAACATCATATTTTTCTGAAAAACCGTTTTATTTCACAACCGTTTAGTTGGCGATGTTACATTATTGTCCTACCTTCAATATGTACACTGTTAGAAAATTTATCCTAAAATAAAAGAAGTTCCTGCAGTAGAGTCTCCAGAACACCTGTAATCTATATTGCGTAATCTTACAGGAAATTTGATGTATATGGAATCTTACAAATTTCTTTAAATATAATACCCTTTGTCCTTTTTAAACAGACCTCTTCTGTTAAATTGCAGAAAAATTCCAGCTTTATGAATTTACACAATGATTCTGTTAGTGCTTTCTGCAAAATCTTCTCTCTTTTCTGTAAAATAACGTGTATATGTTATACACGAACATACCTTATAAATCATGTATGGACATAATGGATACATCATTTCTTGATATAAATAGATACAAGATAAGTCTGCCAGCCCCGTCCGTTCGAGAGAAATATATAAAGTTGCATATACATGTACTTTCATACTTGAAATGGATATTATGAATTGAATTAAAAAAAAATGTGTTTCATTCGATACTAATTTGCCGATTGTAGATAAAAAAATCTATTCATTAGGGCGCTCTATTTTAATGGAATATCTGCATAGTTTTGTCCTGTTATAAAACGCCTTCTCAAGCGTTGAATGAGCTGATAATTTTACGTTATCTTTGCCATTATAGCTTTCTAGTATCTAAGATACTAAATATGTAAAGTAGGTGCTCAAATGTCTATTTTAGATGAAAATACAAGCACTATCAAAACAAGTGGGCGGGATTCAAATCCTGACGGCCAGCAAAATAAGATATTCTAATCTGCAAAACATTCCTTGACTGCTACATGTATGTTTGAGTAATATTGTAATGTTCGATGATACTCGAGTGTAGTTCACAATACTGAACGTGTACCAAAGTTTTAGATAGGTTTCAAGGTCATTTCAATAGTAAAAAAAAAAAATTTATAAAATTTTCGTCACCCAAAGATATACTGGGTAAGACGAAAAAAATGATAAAAAAAGTGCCAAAATGCTCACTTAAAATTCGCACACCCTCTTACTTTTGAAAAGTGGTATAAAATTATAAAATATTACAATACAACTGACTAAATATGAATATTATTTTCTTACCGCTGATGAAACAGGATCATTGACAATATCTATATCAACTATTGCTGCTTGCTTAATTTTATCCTCACCGATGACACTGATGTTATCGAACACCTGTAAAAGGATTAATAAAGAGCTTAGTTTGTAAGATGATAATATTAAAATTTTTTTTTCTACTTCTTGACAGTTCTCATCAGTAGCGTCTCGTGGGTCATGGTATATCACCAGCAAAAAATTGAGTCACTCGAAGCGTGCTCAATTGCCAGTTATACTGACCTACTAGACACATTTAAGGACTGTGCCATTTAACGGATATGTATCTCACTGATCAAAATGCGAGCGCGAAGTGCGGCCTGATTTTTTTTTATATTCAATCCTCCAAACGGTAATCATGAACAAATTCAGGTTGTAATCATGATACGTACCTGCCTCACTTTACAAAAAATGCTAGAGCAAAGCGTGAGCTGAAAAGTTTTTTTTATTATATTGACTCAAACAGGGACATTTCCAAGGATTATTTTTTGAAATCCACGAAGAGCTTACATATATCACTATGGTCATGATTTTTTGAGCATTAAACCTAAACACACGGTGCACTATTTGGAGAAATTGTATGAGTATCTCACATAATAAAATATATGCGAGCGCGAAGCGCGAGCTGACAATATATAAAATTAAGATCTGTAGAGGGGCATTCTGAGGCATGTTGTAGGAATTCACTAAGACCGTACGTGTTTGATTCGAGCGCAAAGCGCGAGCTGATTTTTTTTAGTCCCAGCTCATTTTGTATTATTTAGAAACAGATATTTGATTTGATTGGGATCTTTCACATTATGTCCTTTTATCATATCCCATCAATGTACGAATTATTGAAGTTGACGAAAGAAATCGAGCAGTGAATCTTATATATGCCTAATTTTTAAATTTGCCTCAATTAAGTAGTGTAGAGAAAAGATCAGAGGGGGCCATGGGAAGAAAAAGGAAAAAAAACATGAAAAAAGGGGGTCTTCACTCCCGAATTATGGTTATTCAGAGATTTATGTCACCGAAATAAGGGAGGGGCACTGGCCGGATATGCACCCAGATGGATATACTTGTGGGTAACGAGAGTACTTTACCACTCGGCTACATTGATTAAAACCAACATCCCCATTTTCATTATGAAAGAAATTGATCAAACAAACACTCTAAAAAATGAAATTTTAAATCTACATAAATTTCAAAAGGTTCGAGTTACAACCTTTACTAAATGTTAAATCTAACCTTAAATATTTGGTCGAATTGTTTGAAGTGGTAAATGCAACATTCAGCCAAGTTTGTCACTCGTCCAATCTTCCAAATGTTGATTTTACATTTCTCATTTTAGAGTGAACAATCAAATTAAAACGAAGAATAAGCAAAAACAGACTTACGCTGTCCGCCATACTGGCTTTGTCATTGTCCTGGAATATTGTGTGACGAATAAATATAAAGCCATCCTTCATATAGTCAGGATTCTGTAGAATAATACAATCGATAAAATCAAAAGAACTATACCATTTCATACCATATACGAGTATTTTTTTTCTTAATGGAGAGAGGGTGGAGGTGTGGGATGTGGGATGGTGGAGGGTGGGGGTGGGGGATGGTGGTTTAAAGGCGACTGCACACCTTACGATTGGTCTGCGACTCAATTATGGAGAAAAAAACGTAGTAGAATTTGATGCTAATACTGAGACTTGGAATATCTTACTGTGCAGTGTTCGAAATCATCGTAAGAATACCTATGTTCAAATCTGTGACTATGCTATCATCCATCTTAGAATAAAAGCAAATTTAATATCCAGTCGTAATGACGTCTTAACAGTCGTACGATTTGGTACGATTTGGAACAATTTTGGCCTTTACTCCAAAATAAAGGCCTGCAATCTTCAAAAATGGTTATATTAGTATTCACTAAATTAACTTATGCCCCAAATAAAATGAAATGTTCCATTCACATTTTCAGATAATGAGCAAAATGCGATTTGTTCCAAAATCGAATCGCCAACAGTCGTAAGATGTGCGGCGGCCTTGAGATGAATGCCGGAACCCCATGGGGGATCTAGCCAGAAATAACCAAAACAAATTTCTAACATTTTTTGACATGATGGCTATATTCTATCTCAATTTTTTTTTTGGCGATTAGAAAAATATCAAAGTATCACCTCGTCCTTCATGTCAAGTACGATAATGACGAAAGATTTTGTATTCAACAGAAAGGGGAAGGGGGGGGGGGGGGGCAGCACTTGTGGATTACATCTCTTCTGCTATTTTAAAGTCACGAAATATGTGAGATGTGGTTGTTTTCCACGAATTAATATGTCACCATGAGGTCAGGATAAAAAGAATGATAAAGTATTTACACTATATTCTGATCTTATTACAGGAAATGTGTCCCAAGTCTTCTGGTGTACCTCCAATGATCCTTTCGGTGCGAGAAGTCTTATAAATGCCGGCACTTTTCTGAAATTAAATAAAAGATTAAAAAGATACATGATAAACATCACATTCAAGTGGAGTATCAATTAACCTTGAAAAAATTCAACTCAAATATGAACAAAATTGAAAGTGCATAAGATTAGACTTGCAAATACAGAATTATCACAGATCTCGTATTGAATGATGGATACCGTAAAAAGTTGACATAATATTAAAATCAATGTATAAATATTCATATTTGATTAATAAAAATCGAGAACTTTGTTTTAATTCTCTCTCTCTTAAAAAAAGATTAATATGTTGCTTGAATGATGAGGTTGGGTTATGATTGTGTTTTTCCATGGAGCTAGCCATGGCAAAACACAAACCGTGAAACGGAAGTTCACTCGAATGTAAAAATCGTGAAATAAAAAATGAGTAAAAGTTAATGATTATGAAGGTTTTGGTCCTCCATTAAAGTTTTGATTTAATGATAATAATAATAATGATAATATTAATAATATACAGTATTTCTAAAGCGCCAAATCCACATTGATTATGTGCTCAAGGCGCTGAAATAAAGTTGGTATATTATTATTACCCCGGCTGTAGCCGAGCGGCCATATAGGCACTAAAGCATTCAAGGAATAAATCCTACCGGGTACCCATTCACCTCACCTGGGTCGAGTTCAACACAATGTGGATAAAATTCTTGCCGAAGAAAATTACGCCATGGTTTGGATTCGAACCCACGACCCTGTGTTTCAAAGTCCGAAGACTAATCCACTGGGCCACATCGCTCCACGGATTTGGAAGGTCACATATGCGAGCAGCTCCCCATTCAACAAGTTTAGGGTGTCATGCAATGACATTCTTTTCTAAAGATCTACAAATAATGCATTAATGGACATTATTAATGTTTCTATGAGAGAGAGAGAAAAGAATCTGACAATCGCTCAGATATAAAAAACTTCACGAATATACATATATATTATGTATGTATATAAATATATAACTGATAACTTTCTTATTTTTGATACTTTTTTCATCGTTTTGATTGTCTTTTTCATGTTTCTCATTTTTTTAAACAACTGTCAGTGTGAACTTGCCCTTTAATCAATGAAAAGAACAGTAGCACGAACATCATGGCCAAGCTCCCCTATAAAATCATTCCTAGGCTTTGTTTTGTTATTAGAATTGTAAAGTGTAACCCTCTCAAAAATACACCCATAATGCAACCTGGCTTTTATTTAGGAAAAAGCTTTTCATTTCGAAAACATTTGCTCTTATATTTAACATCGTAGAGGATTGATATTCTTGTTTCTAAGAATCACATGCATATCTGACAATAATTAGAAAAATCTGTACAAGAAAATTCAACTTACGATGCTAGATGGAGTATTTTGTGGTAATAATATACTTGTTCTCCTGGCTTCACCCTTTTAGGGAATCTGGTACTATCAGCAATATTATTCGCAATCATCTCCACACCTTCCCCTCCACCAGTCTCCTCACAAGAACTCTTACACAAATTGTATAACAGTCCGATATGAGCCTTAAAAAATGAAAATATAACTGCAATTAACATACTGAATTCATGCTAAACATCACGAAGAAGTGTTGAATGCGAACATTGCATCGATAAAAAACTTTTAAAAACTAGAAAGAGAATTATGAATCATTATTTGCCTACTTATTTAGCAACTTACCTGAACTCATTTGTATATAATCAATTTCTATGATTCAGTTATATTCACATTTAGCACGACACGAAATGGGAAGCGATAGGTCTTTAATCTGTTATTTTATTAACTCTTAGGCTTACTATACATCATAGCAGTGTGACACACTCTCTCTCACTTTTTATTAATGAAGGCCACGAAAGCGGAGTGTGAGTGGGGGGGGGGACGCCCCAATATTTCTTTTAAGGAGACAACTTGTTTTGGCCCTCAAATAACATTTAAAATAAAAATAAACAATAAAAGCACCCTTTTTTGTCTAAATGAGATATCTCGTGTATCCAAAGCTGAAATATTGAACAATCTAAGCATTTTTTTCCTAAAAAATCATGATCAAGATGTGTATATTTAAAGATCAATAGATGAGCTGAAATTGAAAATTGAAAAGAAATCCGTTTAGGACTGCATTCATTGGCTCATAAGGAGGATACATATCCCACCAATCAAAATAATGCAAGCGCGAAGCGAGAGCTTAAAATCTGAGATATTCCGACCTGTACCTTACCATTGTAAGCACCTTTTGTAACCATGAACATGAAAGGTATCTAACTAAACAATCGCTAGCGCAAGCTAGAAATGATATTCTGACGTGTTTTTTTTTAATCATTTTTTTTTATTGATATTTGACCTAAGATTGAACGTTTTAAACACTTTAATTTTTGCAATCATGGACAGAATGGATCTAATTTGAATTATGGATGCAAGTGCAGAGCGAGAGTTATTTTTGGGGTACGATTTAGACAATAAAAAACGGAGCATTCCGAGCATCTTTTAATCATGAACATCAGGCATCAGGTGCGTAACAAGGATCGGTGGCCGGGGGGGGGGGGGGGGGGCTTGGCAAGAGCCAAAAATTTCCCGGTCATATCATGGTATGATCAGGATTTTTTTATGATTGTGCCCCGAGCATTCCCATTGGGGCGAATCTCGATGCATGACAAGTACAAAAAAGAGGGGGAGGGCACAGTCTGGCGTGCGCAGCCAAAAAAGCTTAATGTAAGTCCCGAGCGAGTAAAACGAGCGAGAAAAAATTATCTTTTCATGAGAATCTAACATTGAGATTGATTTTTACATGGTATTGAGAAAAAAAAACATATCTTACATCTGCTTTCATTTTTTCTCATTTTTTTTGTTTTGTTCTCGGTTGTAGAAATGTTAGGGAGTACTATGCGTACCGCAATGGCGGGTCCAGGATTTCTAACCCAGGAGGAGGCAAAAGAACATTGATTGAGGGGGGGGGGGGGGGCAACACACAAATGGTTTGCCTATTTCTCAAATTCGAACGAGAAGCGCGAGCTATTTCTTTTAAATATAGACCCTACTGACTTGAAAAGGGATCTGTTAATGACTAACTGTTTGCATTGGGCTATGAAGATGAAATCTCACCAAATAAATAATGCGAGCGTGAAGCGCGAGCTGAATTATTTTGACATCCTGATATGATAACTGGACGTTCTAAGCACTTTTTGCAATCACGAACTGAATGGCTATCTAATTAAACAATTGATGCGAGCGCGTAGCGCGAGCTGACAAATATTTCATTTATGAAAATTATGAATACGCAGGATATATATCTCGCTAAAACTAATAACGAAAAGTCAATCGCGAGAAGCATATTGACTTGAATATTGGATTTTTAAGCCCCATGTAAACAGATAAGTTATTTATCTCAGTCAACAGTTGAGTTACTGCGAACGCGTAGTGCGAGCGACATTTTGAATTTTATATAATGACCTGAAAGGTTTATGTTAGTGACAATAATTCTTGGGAACTAACAGTGAATAGATGAGGAAATTTTTCAAAATCTAAAGAATGAAAAAGCTGTTTTGGATGCTTATAACAAAACTTACTTTACAATTGATTTAAACAAGAAGGGTGCTTTTAATTAATCTAAACATAAACTTGAATACATTATACTAACCTTCTCAGAAGATAGATAGGGAAGAACGATACGGCTGTGAATGAATGAAAAAAAAGTCGGTGAAAGGAGTCAGTACATAAAAAGTGAATTGCCCATTGTGATTTCTATTAGGGTAGTTTTTAAAGGGATGGTCCGGGCTGAAAATATATATATCTAAATAAATAGAGTAAAATTCAAAGAGCAAAATGCTGCAAAATTCATCAAAAAAGGATAACAAATAACGAAGTTATTAAACTTATATATATATATAAGTTTATCAATATTTTGTGAAAACAGTTATAACATGTACATCATCATGAATATTCATTAGGTGGACTGATGATGTCACATCCCCACTTTCCTTACTCTTATATTATTACATGAAATCATAATGTTTCATTATTTCATACATATGTGAATGACGTGTCTCGATTATGATGAAATAAGTTGCGGCAATAAATAACTAATGCACTTGTTTTCCATCCAATTATTTTAGTTCTTGGTAGAAAGATTTTGAATAAACCTAATGTCATATAATAGAATAAAAAAGAACAAGTGGGGATATGACATTATCAATCCACCTAATGAATATTCATAAAGACATGCCTAGAACTGATTCACCGGAATAAATAAATTAAAATTCAATAACTTCGTTATTTGTTATCCGATTTTGATCAAATTGTCAGCATTTTGCTTTGTGAATTTTACTATATTTATTGAGATATGAATCCTTCCAGCTTAGACCATCCCTATAAGCAGCTTTAAAGAAAAATCGTAATTCTACACAACATTTGCATCGACAATAATTTAGTTCATCATTCAAATGCAATAAAATATTTTCCCGTAGCGTCATTTTATTTTTGAATTGGGATACAACAGAATTATGAACTGTAGTACATGACATCTTCACATAAAATATGAATGCAGCTAGAAATAATACTTATTACATGTATAAATCGTGAGGTGTTTCGGCTCAGTAGATAAGTCTCCGGACTTTGAACCACAAGGTCTAGGGTTAAAATCTAACCGCAGCACTTGCTTCATTTGGCATGGCACTCATCTACATTTGGCATTATCCATCCAGATGTTGTTACTATACTCGATAGGAAGAAATTCCTTGAATAAAAAAGCCGTATTAACACCTGGTAATACATGCTCAAAGAGACTGGGTTTATATATCATGTTTAAAAACATCATATTAACCGCTGTTGCATATCATTTTCTTCATTCAAAAGCCAAAATTAATACTTTTTCATTGCTCATCTTGATTAATAACTCCGATATGTATACAGCTGTAAATCATCAGGTATGGAGGGGGGAAGGGATAAAGAAAGTGGATATTAGCCAGTTCCCCGGTGGGTCTAGAATGCGCCAATTACAAGATTCTCCTTTCTTTGAAATATAAGTACGGTAACTATATAATTAACTTAACTTTATATGTTTTTTATCCTTTTAAAATCAGGAAATTGATGTAAAACAGCAATTCAGCCAATCTTTTTATCCTGTATAAATATTTTCTCATAAATAAATAAAAATAATTCAAAATCTTGTACCGTTATTGCCAGCGTAAGGAATGTGAGAAAATCGATTGGAATATTTCGTTGCATTCGGTTGTGTTTCATTTTCTCTGCTGAAGAATCGTTCCACTCTGATAAATAACACAGGTCGGAATTACACACGTCAGCGCTTCTTAAAAAAACATGTTACGTTTACTGTGCTCAATACAAGCTCGGCTCTGATTAAAGCTCCCTTTTCAAAGTAAATCATGGCCCTGGCCTGGGAAGCAGGGGGTGCTGATCGAATCACTTCAATATTTTCCTGGTGGTGCTGCGTGTATTATTCTCTACATGCAGCATCTCCTGGTATCATGGTAGGTGTGAAAAAATGGAAAATATAACCGAAATGACCTACATTCTACAGTGCGTATCAAAAAAAGTTTACACTTTGAAAAAAAATCCTGTAACATTATACATTTGTAATGTCATGAAGATATTTCCACATTTTAACATTGATACAGATTCATTTAAACAAATGACGATATAACTGTCGAAAAATATTTCTGCTTGAGTGAGCACCACTTACTTTTGAAAATTTAGTGAAAAATGATTTGCGCAGATCTTTGAAACAGTTATGCAAATAAACGTAGACCTTAATCATTAAGAAAACGTGGAATTTAGCAAGTAAAATTGACTTGAAGACATCTTTTACCTTTGTAAACTTGTTTCCTAGCCCAAAACACTTAGAAGAGTGCATTGCGCCCCACCCCACTCCCCCACACACCCAGGCCATCGAGACGATATTCGCTTTACACTGAGCTGTGATTAACATGAAAAGGCTTAGGCTTGATTTTAATTTTGTTAATCATTGTCAAGCTTGGGAAAAGTGTGGAGAAACAAGTGAAAAAATGAAAAATGAAATGTAAACCCATTTTAGGTGATAAAAACTCAGTGAAAAATGCTTGAGATGTCTGATATAAACTTTTGTTCATATTCAGGTATGTCTTCAGATCCAGCTGGCACAAGAAGGGTAAAGGTTGTGCTTTCTAAGTGTTGAAATTTCAATTTGGGTGACAAAATTGTTACAAAGTGCTTGAAAGCATCCGTTTTATTTCAATTGACTAAAAATGCAAGGGAAATGTATGAGAAATGTTTTGCAAGGTAAGTTTGATTTCGCCCTTTCCCCTTGAGACAGCGTGAAAACGAGCATTTCTGCGCAACCAGATTTCTGCGAGTTTTACAAAAATGGACAGTGCTCACTCATGTGTAACATTCTGTCAAAACTTTTACTTTCATTGGATAGATTAGACCCAAACCCAAGATTATATGTGGAAAAATTACTCACATGTTATATATTTTTTAATTTCCATGGCTTTTTCAAAGTGTAAACTTTTTTTTGATACGCACTGTAGTTTAAAAACCCCCTTTTTGCTTGTCAAATTTCTCGGGACCAAAATTACCTTCAATTTATGGTGCCCCTTGTTAATTTTCAAATTTCTCGGGAATAAAATGACCTTAATTTTGTAGTAAAACCTTGACATCAGCACCCCTGTAAAAAATCGTTCCCAAGGCTCTGCAGTTGATACTGATATTATCAATATCAATGGTATAATCCATTATGATGGATACTAAAATCAAGTCTCAGAACGCGATAATTCCTTCAATTAAAAAAATAACATTTAATCAAGCCCTATTCAACCCAATGTTACCCATTATTTGATTAACAAAATCATACTTTAATGAAATATGCAACCCAACTATATCGTTGTTAAAAAAAATTAAATCGAACAGGCGAATCGTTTTAACTGAAGGCAGGGGGTGGTGTTACATATGATGTGACAGGTGCGACCAAATAGTGACAAATAGAAAAAAATAAATATAGGTAAAATGGAGATAGCCTAAGAGGAAAATAAAATTGAGAGTCAAAGGTCCTGTATATTACCTCCACAATCCAATTGAAAAAGAAAAACAAAATGGAGTCTTGCCCCGCCCCCATCATACTTAATCGAAACTTCCCCTGTCAATATACAACTTACATTATGAGACACAATGGGAGCAACCTTGACACATGAACGCATTCAGATACTTTGAACTAGAAGCATTGAATCGTATAATGCAATTATGAAAGGCTTGTTATACCATGGACCTATTACATGGTTCTACAGAGTATTATTTTCACGTTGTTTGGAAAATAATTTACATTGGAAGGTCCCCATAACTGGAAATACTAACGAAAACATTTGCAATAAACTGGGCTAAACCATTGATTTTGTGGTCTCGTGATAAGATGTCATGTTGTTACATTCGCCATCATGACTCTTATCACCAACCATAATTCAATCCTGATAAAATAAATCTAGTTAGAATACATATTATGTTCTAAGGCTTAATTAGATTATTGAATATTAAAAGAAAAATAGAATTTACACCTGGAAAATGAAATTCAACAACTCGCCATCTTGTTTTTTTAATCTGTGCTAATCTTTATTGAATCACCACTAATTACCATTAATCACCTATTGAAGAAAGGAGTGCAAATATACTTTTTAATGACAGGTCCGTTGAAATAAATACGAACTGGTCAGCCAGTAAGGAATTCTAACATTTTCAGCCAAGCCTTCATTATAGCTGTAACATTCGAAAGGTAGATAATTATGTTTGAATACGTTGTATAAAATTTGATCGCCGTTTCTTCCACTTTATAATTAGACACTTCAGACAGTGATAAGGAATTCGGCTATCGTGCATTTCTTTAGGGGTGATAATGCTTCACTAATTATTTGATAGCGACCATTGAACGTCATCCTTTTTCATTCAAAGGCACGCCACACCCACTTTCATTCTCTAAATATGCGTTCTAATGGCGCTGCATGGCGCGGTCCACTGGCGGTTCGCGTGTATTGATTTCAGTGACAAAGAAATTGCTCAGGCGAGCCATATCAGTTAAAGCTTGGATCTCCTGGAGCTCTTTACACCCTGTAAGCATTGGTGGCGGAAAGCCCCCACCCAAAAAAGGTTATAAAATATGCATCATGTTTTATAAACGTTTCTTCAATTGGAACCGAGTAACTCAATGTTCATTTACTTCATAAAGTTATGATAAACTAAAATTACTTCTGTTAAGCCTGCTACGAACATGGGCTGGCAAAAAACAATACTTGAAACAAAATTGGACTCTGATTTTAAAGAATAATCATACTGGAATTGATTTTGATTTGT
Source organism: Lytechinus variegatus (assembly GCF_018143015.1). Lineage (NCBI taxonomy): Eukaryota > Metazoa > Echinodermata > Echinoidea > Temnopleuroida > Toxopneustidae > Lytechinus > Lytechinus variegatus. The sequence continues at coordinate 184,898 of NC_054755.1, read as the reverse complement.
CCAATAAATCTAAAATTGAAAGAAAAAAACACAACAAACATTTGGTCTCCCATTAAAAAACGAGCTCATATATCCCGTACCTAACATTAAAACAAAGTAGAAGAAAAAAAACATCCAAACAAAATGCATGAAATCGATCAACTTGTAGTGAATATATATCTATTGATACGTACTATATTCTATAAACTGGACCAGGTGCTCCTTCCATCGTATTTAGATCAGTCCACTCTACTTTGTCGCGAATTTCTCGAAATGTTCGATGAATAAAATGACTCCCTAAGCAAGTAAGACCTATTTTTTCAGTTCGCTGATATGAGTTCTTGGTGTAAAGCACTCTGGTTTTGATGAACTACCGTTCATCAAAAACCAGTGGTGCGTCTTATGATACAATGAGTCGTACGGGGTCAAGGGTGCGGGTTATGCTTCTCTGTCGTATTACAAAAGGGATAGGAGATTTTGTATTGATATAAAAAAAATCTTGAAGATACAGAATGGGCTTAAATCTACAAGGGCGGACGAAGGTAATACTTACTGTCGTATGTAACAACAGTTATCAAAAAGGATATTTTATCAATCTTAAAAAAGAGTAAATTAACAGGTTAAAAAGATTCGAATCAGTAAGAGGTCAATACGCCATCACGTGGTCATAGCTGCAAGGATCAGGGGCCTGTTGCATGAAATGGTCTTTCGTAGAACCATTCTACGTAAGAACGAGATATCGCTCAACTGTTTCACAAAGCCGATTTGGGCGATACGAAGAATGGTCCTTGGAAAGACACCTCCAGACATGTCCTACGTAGGCATAATCTTCTTTGCACACCGCCCGCCACCGTCGTCATTGAGAGAAAATGCGGTTACGGCAAGCCACTCTGACATATCACCTTTATATTTTTAGGGGTTGATGATGCATTTATTTGGGATGGCGCCAAGTTATTTTTTATATGGGGGCTAGTGGTCATCAGTTTCAGGTCAACAAGACGACCAAAAACGGATGCCATTTTAACCTCTCCGGGGGTAATGTGCGGCCCCGTATATTTTTTTTTTAAAATATGTTTTCTTTCATTCTCTTTCCGTCCTATACCGACCCATTTTCCATTAAAAAAATAAACTTGAACTATCGAAATGGACGGCACTATCTCTCTGACCCCTCATGCTTTCACATTATAAATTAAACATGAAAATAAATTTCTTTAAAAGAAATTATGTAAGGAAAAAACGTGTTTATAACGTTCAGCAAAAAAAAAAAAAAAAAAAAACAAACCATACAAAACTAGGATGTTAAACATGCTAAATCATTTATTTATATTTTTATTTAATTTTCATTATTATTATTTGTTTATGAGATTAATTTTATCAATGAAAATTAATTCTTGGATTTGGGATCACTTAATTGAGATGTGAAACAGTGAAACAAACAAAAATCTGCAGTAACAAAATAGCTAATTAAATTTAAGATACAGATTAGGCCTATAGGTTACAAATCCATCACAATCATCATGAAGATAAGTTCATCAATGAAAAGATTATGGAAAGTCCATACGAAGAGGCGCATTTTAAATCGTCGGGTAGGCCCTTTTTGCTCCTATGTGATGTCATGTTAAAAGAATCACGGTAGTCTCTACTCCTTCACTTTGAAATGTTGACCATTATATATTTTGCATATTCTTAAACCTTATTTTGTATAAACTTCCATAAATTAAGTGATCAACTTTAAATATGACCAATGTTTATGATCGTTGGAATTTTTAGCATTATTTCTGTTAATAGTATTTTTCCATCGAGGATTGCACAACCTTTTCTATAATTTAATTATCATTGCAAGGCATTCACTTGGACATGTTGTCAGCAATGTTCATATTTTTCTGTCTTCGGTTGCTCATCATGCAACTGTATGTTTATACTCTAAACAATCACATTTTTATGTCTTGCGTAATATTTGACAAATAAAATAAATGATTAGATTTTTCACACACAGCCTCTCATATTTTCCTTTTTAGTCTCATACAATCAGACACTGTTGATTTTGTTTACTCCATTGAAACCCTATTTTACCTCACAAATAACATATTAACGCATAATTTGCAAAATTATCATTATATATAAGTATTTTATAAAAAATAGAGAATACTGAACATATGAAATGTAGAAATTACTTAATTTAATTGATTTTTAGATAGGACAAGGGTCTCTTTTGTTGAAATATCAATGGAAGGTGTCTCTAAAAGGACACCGCGTTCTAAATAAAGGAAATGATGAAAATTTCGATTTTATTCAGTTATGTTTGCGAATCTTTAAATTTTTTTCTCTTTTTACCTCATAAAGTAAGCTCCATACATCAATTCTACAATCAGTAATAAATAAAACATCATTTGATCTTAGTTTATTGAAATAAATGATTTCATAAAAAGTCGTCATTCCGAAATAAATGTTTCAGGTGACAATGAAGACTAAATATTTTTCCGATACTATCGATATTACATGATGTCGCGGACTTGGAAGACAAAATTGCCGTCGTGAAACGGTTTACGCTGATTTGTCGCCAATCTTCCTATCTCGAAAGAATGGTCCTAGAACGTTCCTACGTATCGCTCATCTCGTCATGCAACAGGCCCGGGATTCCCCCAAGGTTTGTTGTTATACACCAGTGAATATAACTGAGTATAGTATAGACCAGTTTTGAGCTACCTCATGGGCCTTTGGTCGAACGATCTTTCATTTCTTTCATTATGATAGGATAATTTCACATAAGATATTATGTAAGCATGCCTTTCATAGCAGGATACAGTCCAGGGGCTCATTTAAGAAAGAGTTGCAATCAAATGCAACTCATCACACGCAACTTGGATTTTCAATCAACAGCGCGCATTTTTGACTTGCGTTTAAACCTATATGCCTTAGAATGTTGTCCTGACTGGGAAATACCAGTCGCTAGTAGACGCATTTGGTGTTTTATTCTAGGTTCCCAAAGATGTTGGTTATCTCATTGAACGTCAATCCACCATTGACCTATAAGAGATGGACATTCGGAGGTTAATGAATTCATGAATGATGTGACTGTCACTGAATAACATTCTCATAAAATTTAGCTATTGTGATCCTACCATGGTCGCCGTCAATTAGTCAATGATGTAACAAAAGCTTTCCATGACAAAATATTGATATTGCAAAAACTGTATGCACAGAAGAAAACAAATCAATGAAACCATGGAAAATTGATGTACAGTTCTGGTTTGCATCTGCTAATCTTAATTCAATGAGTTTCATTTGAAAAAAAATATATGCAAATTTAAAGATAAAGGCCGATTGGTGAATTTTGGAGGTTAATTTCCTGACTTTTGGAGGTTAATTTCCTCATAATATTCCACATAGCTTGTAGTGAACGCGTCTCTCTCGCTCTCTTGGCCATTATGTGTGCGCAGAAATGTGCAAATCGATAATAATACATTTTATATCACTTATTTTTAATCTTGCTGCTCTAAATCTGAAGCATATTGTTTAAAAGGTATATTCAGATACACAGCATGAGCCTACATGGCCAACAAACGCAAAATACGAGAAAAAAAAAGTTTCTTTGCCTATCAGATATACACATTGGTAATCGGTAGTCGAAGGCTCGCGTTAATCGTCCATTTCTTATAGGTCCATAATATTAAATTACCTTCTGCGCAGAATGTAAATGACGGAGGCATATTCACTGAGCTGGCGTCACTAAATCTTTAAAAGCTTAAACACTTAAAAGCCTTGTCTATTTTTATAACAAATAAAATTTCAACTCCCTACATTTTCGCCTCGGGAGAATATTTTCTCCTAGTGCTTTGGGAAAACGCCTTTAGGGAAATGAAATGTTATATTCCACAAGTATGGTACATAATAATTTGTAAAAGATACCATAATATAAGAAAACGAATGTCTTTTATCTAAATATTTTGTGAAATAATTGGATCAAGAGAACAATGATTAAAGCTACGCCTACCATTGTTCTCCTTATCCATCCATTTCACAATATATACATGTATATATATATATATATATATATATATATATATATATATATATATATATATACACAAAGACACACACACACACACACACATGGTAGACGGTATCATTATGAATATGAATGGTACATTAGCAGGATGTCACTTTATTAAGATTTATTATTTTTATTTTATTATCTTTAATGCGTTAATTATTGGTTTCTTCACATGTATTACACTAGGAACAAGGATGAGATCCGTCGTTACGTTATTTTTATTATTGAGAAAAATATGAGCTATTAAAAAGTGGTGAAAAATTAAAAAAATATTTAATATTTTTACTTTTAAACTGTAAAACAATTTTCAGCACTATTGCATGTAGTTGATCCCGTTTCATGATTTGAAGAGAAAACGCCCTCAGCGATAAAAGAGATATCGGGCATTACGGCGCCAAAATGTAATATTAACTCTCTCGCTCTCATTTGACTTTACAAGGCAATCATTTATGCAATTTTATAACAGGTCTTTAAAAACAAAACTTAATATCGTAACCATAATGTTTCGACGTTACATATGATGAACGTTCAATCGTTTTTATTCGATTGCAAATTTTGAATGTCATTCTAGTTTCTGGATTATAATTTATTCTGGATTCTTCTACTTGATTATTATTATTATTACTATTATTATTATTATCATTATCATTATTGTTATCATCAGCATTCCTTTTTAGCGACCGCAATAACTTTGCACGAGTATGCCACATCTGTCACCGTGGTTCTGTATGTTGTATGATATTGGCCAGTGACCTACGAGCAGTGTAAAAGCCTGGTAATCAATACAACTATAAATCGAGATAAAACAGGGCTGTCATGTTTATGAAATTGCGTAAAGAGTCAAATGCATAGGCATTTGAAGGCAAATTCATTTGCAGAACATTATTTATACAAGAAGTCAAGAAATCTATTTATATAATTTCTCTTACATGCAGGGGCGTCGATCCATTTTTCAGATTGGGGGGGGGGGGCAAAATCATGAATCAATTTTCCAAAGGCGCTCGATCACACAAACACACACATATGCCTATATATATGTGTACATATATATATATATATATGTATATATACACACACATACACACACACACACATATATATATATCTCACCAGCAGATTAATGCGAGCGCGAAGCGCGAGCTGAAAATTTTGATATTTCGATCTGAAAAAAAATTGAGTTTAATGGATGTTTTTAATAGAGAACAAGATATATATATCAAACAAAAGATTATTGCAAATCGAAGTGGGAGTTCTTTTGAGGTTTAGAACTGAAAGCGGGACCATACTCACCTATTTAATCATGGAAAGTATGGGTTTTTGTTACAAAAATGATGCGAGCGCGAAGCGCGAGCTGAAATTTTTTGATATTCCAATCTGAAAGGTGGACATTTTGAGCACGATTTTAGACGAAGAACGAGTTGTGTATCTCAATCTCGCTTGCTGATTTCTGTGTAACATTACAATCTTATTTTATTTTAGCACATGCGGAATTATGGGGGGGCAAAATGATATGTTTGCCCCCCAATATTTTCATTGGTGGGGCGATCGCCCCCCCTGCCCCCCCATAATCGACGCCTCTGCTTACATGTACATGAGGGGTTTTTGACACTGCCGACGACCCGTTAATCACCGACTCAAATCAGCAAATGACGGGATGCACAAACATTCCTCATAATTCTCACCTTAAGCGAAAAGTTCTCATGTAAACGACGATCGTTTTATTCTTTTCTAAAGTGAAATTACCCTTAAAGCTACAAATCGCCATCTTTTAAACCAATATTGTATATTTTTCCACAACAAAGTGATAGATTTGAGAAATGATCGTGAAATATAGATTAACGAGAACTCCATTGTCATTAGTTTCGTCTACATTGTTTGTCATATTTATCTCTAGTTTTGAGTGGGAGTATTGAGATTCAATTTTAAAGAGCCCATCGCTAATTAGTAATATGCATTTTTAGTCACCCGCACCTACATAATGTATGGTCTAATCAATAGTACTCTTCGATTGCCTACTTACACCAAGTCTGTTATCACACTGATGAACCAAAAACACAACAATGTGGCATAATTAGGCAACCATCAGAAGACCTGTCTGTGTGGATGTGTGTGGTGGATCTTACATTCATGTGTTTGTTTATTTGGTTGTCTTTTTTATGACAGCGGGATACATATATATATATATATGTAACTTGCACCACACACACCATAAGTTAAGTTTACCTTAACCATAATCCATTATTAGTACATTGAATTAAGCAAGCAGAACCTTCGTTCTTTTCTCCATAATCTACTCATTCTTATTTAACTTCTGCAGTTCTGTTACGCGCAGGGCAGCAGCTAAGGGGGGGGGGCGTTGTGCGACACCCTGACTATTCTTCATACCGTCGCGACGCTTCGGCAAGAAAGCAGAAGGGGAGAAAGGGAAGAGAAAAAAAAAGAAAGGGGAGAGAAAAGGAAATGCATGGAAAAAGAGAGAGGGAGAGGGGAGAAAAATGGAAGGGGGAGACAGAAAAGGCAGGAAAAGATGGGAAGGAAGAGAGAGAGAGAGAAAGAACAAAGGAATTGAAGGGAGAGAAGGGAAGATAAAATAAGGAGGAGAAGAAATGAGAGGGGAAAGAAAAGGAAATGGCAAAGAGAGAAAGAAAAAAAGGAAATGGCAAAGAGAGAAAGAAAAAAAGGAAATGGCAAAGAGAGAAAGAAAAAAAGGAAATGGCAAAGAGAGAAAGAAAAAAAGGAAATGGCAAAGAGAGAAAGAAAAAAAGGAAATGGAGAGGAAGAGAAAAATGAAGGAAAGAACAAAACGGAGAAGGAAGAGAGGTAGAATGAGAGAGAAAGCGAAAGAGAGAGGAAGAGGAAAGAAAGGGGAAAAGGAGAAGGGAGAGAAAAGAGAAGGAAAAATGCAAAACGAAAACGGAAAAATAGAGGGAAAGGAAACGTCGAAAAGATAGACAAGAGTGAAAATAAACATACGACATCAAAACACTTCTCTCGCTACCACGTACAAAACTGCAATTTCTTTCAAATATGTTATTGGGGACAACATTCATAATCTTAGGGATCGTGCGCCCTTTACCCCGCCCCCATCTACTTTAAGGAGGAGGAGGATGCGAAGAAGTAGAATAAAAAAATAATGAGAAAATAAGATGAATGACTTCTAACAAAATATTCAAAACAAAATTACATGATAAAATGGCTTTGTAACTTTTGGAATCACCCAAACTCCATAACTATTTGCTTATTTTCCGTCAAGTTCAAATATCGTCCGTAATGGTACATAGCAATGATTACAAACGATGCATTAACATGTTTATCAGATACGTATCCACACAATAAATTAAATTATATTTTCGTTCCTTTCTTCTTAATAGTACTATTCGACCATTATAAGCTACAAGGTCCCAACCTGTTGGTCACCCGATACTTCGATTTTGTACTAAGATGTGCATGTGGTGATTGAATGATTTTGAGTATGATATAATTTTCAGCATCACATAAATCATAGGCCGGATTATAAGAATTATATTTGATTAGAATAATTTATTCGATGAGCAACTATCTCGTCATTTTTCACGAAGACGTTTTGCACCCGCCAACAGCCTTACCCCGGCTCTACCCCTCGGGATCCTGGCGACATGTTTTAACTGATGCAATGTGTGCATGGCCATATTTTTATTTTAGTTCAAATAAATCGTAATGAATGATTTACTAGACTAGATGGACATTAGACCAAATGATTAATTAGACCATATTTTTTTGACAAATAGACGGAATGAAAATTGATGATTAGCCCAACTGGTCAATAGACCATTTGGCTATTAGGACAAGTGGTCATTAGACCAATTGGATATTAGACCAAGTGGAAATTAGCCGAAGTGGAAATTAGACCAAGTGGTGTTAGACCAACTGGAAACTAGACTAAATGGATTTAGCCCAACTGCTCAGTAGACGAATTGAATATAGACCAAGTGGGAATTAGACAAATAGAATATTAGACCAAGTGAGAATTAACCCAACTGATCATTAGACCAATAGACCAAGTGGGAATTAGAAGAATTGGATATCAGAAGAAACTGGTTGTAGACGAAATGGGATTAGACAATGTGAAGTTGCATGGACGAACAGATAAGTAGACCAAGTGGTATATGACCATCCGATAATTCACCTGTCAGATGATCCGATATGAAAAGAAAAGGATAAATTGAATTGAGAGGGAATGAAAGAGAGGGAGAAAGAGAGAGAGAGAGAGAGAGGAAGATAGAGTTAGGGGGGGGGGGAGAAGAAGAGGAGGGGGAGGGATGGAGATATATGTACTATCATACTGTGCATTGTGACATGAAAGGGAAGGGGGGGGGGGGGAGAGGAGGGGGAGCTGTAGGGATGGAGATGTACTATCATACTGTACATTGTGTCATGAAAGGATATAAGAGTAAAAGGGCTTGCAAATGTACGCGTAATACCATCCGGTCGATATTACACGGCGGGAGAGGGATAGAGAGAGACACACAGAGAGATTGAGGGGGGGGGGGTTCCTAATAAACATTGTCGATACAGAATGATTACTCTCTTCCACGCCCCCTCCCTATCACGAGAGAGATGCCTGAAAATGTATTTACTCTCTTGCAATAATACCGCGAGTCAACTAGTCTACAAATGTAGACACACATCTGCAGTATTGTGTACCACAGCTGATTCAAGGACTCTGCATAGCAGACTTTAAGGCTTGTTTGCTTTGCAAGCCAGCAGCAGCGCTCTTCGCGCGCTGAGATCCCACCTCACGAGCAATTCAGAGTCTGCATAACAGACTACGAGTCAACCGATTCTCTGACATGAAAACCCATTCGAGGTAGAGAGAGGGAGAGATGGGGGGAGAGAGAGAGAGGGGGAGAGAGACAGGGAAATGGGGGGGGGGGGGGCTAGAAAGCTAGGTGCAAAAATGGGATAAGAGAAAGAGAAGTGGTGCTCTCTGGTTGGCTCTGCTGTCCGACTACTATACAGTTAATCAATCGACGGCAACCACTTGCTTTCTTAATCATCACCTGCCCTAGTGCTAGGCTTGAATTTCCCCGGGAATTCGCGAGGACCCAAACTGCCAAGAGACAGGGCAGAGATATAGCGAGAGAAAGAAAGACAAGGGGAAAGTGGAAGAATTCATAGGCCAGATCAACACTCTACGGCCGTTATCTTCATTAAATGGTTCGCATCTAGAAAGCCAAGTAACAAGCAGGAGAGCTTTATATCCTCACAGCCATCAAGGATCTTCAACAAGAACTAGTGTAGCTCCAACTTTTCACATTTCTACAGATAATATTTTAATTCATACACCTTTTCCATGACTGGATCAATCAATTATTTTTTTCTACGTTTTGTATGACTTCCTTCTCTATCTTTGAATTGTTTTGGCTGATTAATATTGGCAAATTATTATCTTTTCCTGCTACAAGCTCTTGAAAACCGAAAAAATAGAACACCTGAAAGGTTTTCTCCACTTGTCGAAATCGATTTCGAACAGGAACCTGCCATGTTAAGCCCGAGAAGCATACAGTATATATACAGGGAGAAATTGTTTTCTCGGTTAGCTCAGAGAGAAATTAGTGTATATTGATTGTCATCCATTTTAGTCGTCTTCCTCTAAAAAGGATGGTACATTACCTCTCTTATGTAGCGCACATCTTTGGACTGTAAGACTTCATAACAAACCACTCCGTCAATATAGTTCACTCTCAAGTGCTGTAGCAGGCGTGTATTCGGTCTGATTTGAAGGAAAGGTAAGTACTAGTGCTTCTAATTAAATTTGAGTTGTTGGAATTCAAATCGCTCGTGTGAAAAGAGACACTACACAAAACCACGGTAGAACAACAGGCTAGTGTATTTCAATGATGTCATTTACATTTGCAAGTGGCTCGGTATAAATAAGTGAACATAATACATTTGAGAAAGAGGGTAGAAACAGGGTGATAGGATGGAAAGACAGCCGACGTGTAGAAATAAACCCATTTCATAGACTCAAGCACACCCACATCCACCCCAGCGCATGTTAGGGCAGTCATAATTGGAGCGACTTAGAGGAGATTTTTACCCTGGATCTTGTGCCAAACATGCCATATGCATTTCATTTAACATAAATAGGAAGAAAAAAGAACTCAAATTGAGATTTTCTAAACCCTTTTACAGGCATGACAGTTATAAACCGACTTCTTAATCATGTACATGCAGATATAGTCAGTTACGCTCTTAAAAAATACCAACTTGTGTTATCAACATTAACAGATTAGAGGCAAGCAATGATTTTTGTAAAAATGAAATGTTAGGAGGTCCATTCAAGCACATACCTATACTTCCAATGGTAATTTAAGGGGGGTTTGGGATAGGGCTAATGATAGAGAGAGAGAGCTATCGAGAGATTGAGAGACAGGGGTGGGGTCGATAAGATATAAAAAAACATTAATATCCATATGTTCGTACATGAAGACATGGCAAAATAAACAGCGTGCAATATCGTTTATTATTTCGAACATGAATATCTATTTAGTTTGGAATACCACTTTTGTTTGCATTAAAAACTTGTTATCGATAAAATGTGATTTGTCGATTTAAAGAGACAGAATGTGGTTTCACACATTAAAGGTCAAGTCCACCCCAGAAAAATGACGATTTGAATAGATAGAGAAAAATTCAACAAGCATGTCGCTGAAAACCTCATCCAAATCGAATGTAAAATATGACATTTGGAAGTTTTGCTTGTTTTTCACAAAGTAGTAATATGCAGTGACATGCCAATGAGATAGTCGATGATGTCCCCCACTCACTATTTTTTTATTGTTTGATTTATACAATTTTTACAAATATGACAATAATGACAGATTTAACTGAGCAACGAATTGTTAAAACAATAGTAATTCCACATATCCAGTGAGGAATAAAACTCCTTTCACAGAACAGTTGGTAAAAATCATAACATTCCACATTTCACTTAATATAATACAAAAGAAATAGTGAGTGGGTGATGTCATCAGTCGCCTCATTTGCATACCGACCAGGATGTGCATAAACCGTTAAGCAAAATTTCAAAATGTCATAACTTTCTTATTTTACATCTGATTTTGATAGAAACTTTCAGTGTTATGCTTGTTGGATTCTTCCCCTTTTTTAAATCAAATAAACCTTTTGTTGGGGTGGACTTGTCCTTTACGATATTGGTAACATGAAAGCATAAAGTGATAAAGAAGTATTACCATGATTACATCAAACCTAAGATAGCACGAGGACAACATTTTCGAACGCCTTCCTGGAATTTACTAAAGACTATTGAATATACAGTGAGTATAAACAAGTTTACACTTTGAAAAAGCCCTGGGAATTAAAAAATATACAACATGTGGGTATTTTTTCACATATAATCTTGAGTTTGGGTCTCATCTATCTAATGCAAGTAAAAGTTTTGACAGAATGTTACACTTGAGTGAGCACTGTCCATTTTTGTAAAACTCGCAGAAATCTGTTTGCGCAGAAATACTCGGTTTCACGCTTTGTACAGGGGAAAGGGTGAAATCAAACTTACCCTGCGAAACATTTCTCATCCATTTCCCTTGCACTTTTAGTCAATTGAAACTAAACGGATACATTCAAGCATTCAGTAACAATTTTTCCACCCAAATTGAAATTTCAACACGCAGTAAGCACAACCTTTACCCTTTTTGTGCCAGCTGGATCTGAGGACATAACTGAATCTGAACAAAAGTTTATATCAGACATCTCCAGCAATTTTTCAAGAAGATTGTATCATTTAAAGTAGGTTCACATATCATTTTTCATTTAATACTTTTTTTCTCCACACTTTTCCTAAGCTTGAAAATGATCAACAAAATGAAAATGAAGCCTAAGCCATTATATGTTAATCACAGCTCTGTGTAAAGCAAATATCGTCACGATGGCCTCGGTGTGTGGGGGAGTGGGGTGGGGCGCAATGCACTCTTCGAAGTGTTTTGGCAAGGAAAAAAGTTAGAAAAGGTAAAATATATCATCAAATCAATTCTACTTGCTAAATTCCTCGTGTTCTTCATGATTAAGGTCTACTTTTATTCGCATAACTATTTCAGAGTTCTGCGCAAATCATTCTTCACTAACTTATCAAAAGTAAGTGGTGCTCACTCAAGCGTAAATATTTTTCGACATTCATTGCGTCCTTTGCATAAGTGGATCTGTATCAATGTTAAAATGTGGAAAAATCTTCAGGATATTATAAATATTTGAATTTTTTTAAACGCACCCTATATTCAATATGTATATTATATATACATATATATATATATATATATATATATATATATATATATATATATATATATATATATATATAATATATGTATTAAAACATGGCATAAATTGCTGAATCATCCTGCAAGTGGTATAATGATAGAATACTTTCTACGTTTCGTTTCAGAAAGAGTTTCAATCCAATGCTATTCCCCAAATTAAAAAAAATCAAAGGTGCTCATCTTTGACAAATGTTTGAAATAATTAGTTGCATTTATCCCCTGATAGAATGGTTAGAATTAATTCATTCATTCTCCCAAAAAATTAGAAAATAAGAGTCATCTTTCATGATGAAAAGTTCAGCTTGGATGTCCTCCTAACCCCTGGTCGGACTAAGATGTTTTTTCTCAAAATTTCACCTCTTGAATCCTGAAGAAACAAAGCTTGACATCTACGACCTGTATCGTGTTCACACTGCTTCGGTTTCTTATGGATAGACTATTTGGAAGATGCATTCATATAGTTTCTGTTGAAGGGTGATTATTCCTAAAACTTAGTTTGGAGGTTTACATGTGAAAAATGTTATGGGTTAGGGTTAAGGTGCTATGTGTAATTTCATTAAACCGCAACTAATAACAAATTGTTTTTTTTAATGATTAGGATAACGATTATCCTAAATTCTTTCCACGTTGCACGGACTGCATTTTCACACCACGATTGAGCGACGATCAAATATGCAAATAGGTATACACAGTGGCGGATGCAGATTTTGCCAATAGGGGGTACCGGAAAAAAGTTCAACCCATATTTTACCCCGATCGGCCGCTCACAGTTGATTTTTGTTTGTTTCTTTGAATGGGTAGTCCTAAGAGTCATTTATTAGTTTTATTCTTACAAAACATAGATAAATCATAATCTTATATAAGCCCTAATTGAATAGTGCGGGCGCGAAACGCGAGCTATTTTTCATTTGAAATTTCATGTATTTTGTCCTATAAATTGAACATTCTGAGCAATGCTTGTAAATCATGAACAAGATGTGTAATTAAATAATTGCTGCAAGCGCGAATCGCTAGCAGAAATTTCTATATACGTCTTGATCGAAAAGGGACCTGTTACCCATGAAACGATCCATATTTCAACGATCAAAAAATGTGAGCGAGAGCTGAAAATGTTTGACATTCTGACCTAAAATCGGACATTATAAGCACTTTTTTCAGCATGAACAGGATATGTATAATTATAACTAAACAATTAATGCGAGCGCGAAGCGAACCTAAAAACGGGACACTCTATTCATGTTTTGGAAATCTTGAAAATGAGTGATTGGGTATCTTTGATTTGAATGGATTTTCATCTCTATTGACACAGACAAAAGAACCATATTCTGTATTGACCCTTCATGACTATTTCTGTTCGTTTTGCAGCTTTTCGATTCAGACTTCATCCAACACTTTTGTAACCTGCTCTTTTCGTGATGGCATGATCATAACAAGCATGTTATCATTTTAAAGAGAATTAAATATTCTTTTGAATGATACCATGCTTGTTATGATGTTTGAAAGCAGGATAAAAGAGCATTGTAGATTAAATGCCTTGCTCACGGGCATAATACATACACACACACACACACACACACCCTCATACACAAACATATCTTTTGGACGTTTTGGTATTGCGTTACATAAAATCAAATCGGAAACTCACACTTCACTTTTCCTTACAAAAGGAGTCCCATTTAAAAGGAACCAAAGGAGAAAAGAAATGAAAGGAATAAAAAATGGCATTAATGTAGGTTTACTTTTTTTTTTACAGTGGTGACGCCCCTCAATTGAGACGGTGTCGTCGGAGGACGTGGTGTGAGTTGAGTGAGAGAACGATTTAGTGATGGATGTGAAGATGTAGGTATCATGTCAGCCCTGTTTCAACCAGCCACACAACCCAGATAAAGATGATTTATAAACCCTTATAACTCAATAGCTCCCTACTGTATTGTTTTCAAAGGTGACATGAGAAAGGAGAGAGAGAGAGAGAGAGAGAGAGAGAGGGGGGGGGGGGGGGTAGATAGAGAGAGAAAGAGACAGATAGAGGGAGGGAGAGAACGGATAAAGTACAGAATATTTGAGTTATGCCTATCGAAATAATGATGCTCAATACGAAATCATATAGCACATATTAACGATATGATTTATGGGTAAAATACAGCCCATGGATATAAATGTATACTATTTATTATTTTCATGGCTTTATATAATTCTGACTCTCATCTTCTCATGCTAAGAATAAACGAGACACTGGGGAATAATCTCACAAGGAGTCACTTATAAATCAGTCGCCATTTAATTTCAGTTTTGATACAATTTAATAGAGAAAAGGCCGCTATTGTATTTCACTTGCGATTGAAATAATACTTGGTAAACCTGTCAATGGTTCGCTTTGATCATAGAACACGATAAATTATCAGAACGTAACAATAATTGCTCTTGGAACCATCACGAGTAACCTCGGAGAATATATGCATATTCACTTGGATATACATAAATGGAAATGAAACTTTTAAAATTTGGACTAATTCGCAATATTTATCACACACAAATCCATTATTCCATAAACTAAAGACTCTAACTATTTTTGACATAAACTCATTTCAAAGCTTACTGCTTATGTTCAAATACGTAAATAACATGCTCCCACCTTCATTTCACAATTTTTATACTATGAACACATCTATCCATTCATACCCTACGCGGAACTCTTCTAATTTCCATTTAATCAACCCCAAATTGCTTATTGCGCAGAGATCCATAAGACACCATGGTCCTGATTTGTGGAACTCTCTACCTGAATCTATAAAAAGATCCACGTCTCTTTACTCATTTAAGGCAAACGTTAAATCTATGTTGATATCAGAATATTTGAAGTAAAATTTCTGTGTCGATGTGTCATCATTAAAGCATCATCACCATCATCCTCTCCATCGCCTTCATCTTCACCATTTCACCATCATCTTCATCCTTATCATCTCCATCTTCATTGCTCAAATTACATTACTGCTGTTTTTCATGAAATGAACTGTTTATCGATTCTGCTGTATTAATGTATTATATTAATCAATGAGTTCTAACCTGGGTTTGTCATTTTTTCAAGCAATCTGCTTATGATGACAATCCTTCTCCTGCAAATTGTAAATGTTAACTAATTTGGTATGAGATCAGTTTTGTTTGTAATGATAATTTTAGTACATTTAGTTATGATTCATGCCAAAAAAAGTTCTCAATATACTATGTTTGTTATGTTATGGAAAATGTATTATATACGAATGATGTAATTGCAGAAGTAAACAATAAAATCAAATCAAATCAAAATGGGGATATAATATGTGATGTCACATGACTTATGAACAACTTTCCAATTACTTTTGTATACATTTCACTTAAACTGCTCCCTTTATCATATTGAGTAGATCATGTGTTCTTTCTATATGGGGACACGTATACAGATTTTCAAAGACTATATTATGGATGAAGAGTTCAAGTTTATTTATCTAAAACTAAATACGTCACATCACAATCACAAAAATACACATACAATTCAAATGAGACCATAAACACACATCAATTAGATTATAGCATGGACAAATTGGTTTTAGGACCTCTTTAAAATCAAAGCTTGTGAGTGGAGCCCTGGAATACTTATGATTATTAACATAAAAATATAGGATATACTAATCTACTGAATACAAAAAAGACAGAAAAAACCCACAATAGGTTAAGAATGCTAAACTAGAATTGAAAATTATTAAAAACCACATTCACACACACACCCACACGCTCACCCACATCCACCCACACATGCACATAATTGACATATTAAATGAGTAGGTCATAAACTTAAAAAAGTGCTACAATACATATTAGTACATTTTGATGTCACGTTACTATTATTTGTAATGATCTTTAACCCTTTAATATTTATAGTTTTAGACATACATTAATAACCGATTGTCATTGTTTCACTCCATTTTCTATATATTTCCTATAATGCCATAATTATTTCATTGCTTTCTTTTATCAGTGAATAAATATTACAATGAGTAGTTTTTATAAATATTAAGTGTTTCCTTTTGATAACTTAAATATTTCAGTTTTATTCATATGTATCATTAAAGTAAAAATATTTTTTTATTTATGTTACCAAACATTGCTATCTTTGACTCAGATTTTTACTTTATTTTCATGTATGATATGATGATTTTTGTTGTTCTTTATGTTTTCGTCAGGTCATTGATTAAAAAAGTTGTATGCTGATCTTTTGTACCTGACTAAATATGTTCTAATAAATAAATAAACAAACAATATTGAAGGAAAATAATCATAATCTGTCAAAAAAAGCAAGTTTTGGATAATCTTTTGAACATGAATAGTTTTACTTCTTGTTATATCAAAGGGATATATGCAGGATAAAGGAAAGGAAGGGAGGTCAGAGTGACATTTGTTCTCGCAAATGGCTGACGAATAAGATCCCTTTGACGTCTATTATAATAATGTATTTGTGAATTCTGAAGAAATGAGGCATTGATTGTAGTTTGAACACGAACAATGTACAATTGAACGAACAAGTTCACTGACTGGTGGCATTTTCAGACGAAGAAATAACGGAGTACTTGGATGTCTATAATTAGAATTTGTTATAAGTCGTATTGCCCTTTTCTGTAATACTTCCAATTTATCAAGAAAAGACTTGAAATTGTTCCCCCAGGCAACATTCCAATATGATAAGTAAGGTAGAACAATACTATTGAATATTGTTATCAGTACTATTTCAGGTAAAATCGAAGTTACCCTATAAATAACACCTGCTCTGGAGACATCTTTGTGCAGACAGCATCCAGATGATTTTTCCAGGATAGGTACTCACCGATAGATATCCCAAGGAACACAAATATTTGCACTAGGTTCAACATCATGGCCCCCTATATGAAGACAAGTTATAGCTCTGGAAGCTTTTTACAATTAGAGCGGGAAATCATGCACCTGTCTTTTTTAAATATTCAACAATAACTTATTACAAAAAAACAATGCATACAGCTTCTTAATTTCTTGATTTGCAACGAGTAAAAATATTTCTACAGACTTTCAGCAAGCATCAGACTGGTATCATCGGCAGACAGGGAGTATGAGAATAATGTTGATGAATGTATTATATCGTTTATATATATCACAAACAACAGGGCACCAAGGACAGAACCTTGAGGTACACCATACTTAATCGTAGTATGTTTGGATCTAGATCTATCTATCTATCATAACAAATTGTGTCCTGTCTCACAAATAGCTTCGGAACAATAACAATGCTACACCACGAATTCCGTAATGTTCAAGCTTCTTGAGAAGGATATCATGATCAATGGTATGAAATGCCTTTGAGAGATCCAAAAATCCAGACAATATATGCTTTCATCGATAGCCTTTATGATATTACTAAATAAGTTAAAAACACCTATTTATCATGTTTATATGGAGAAGTTTCTACGGAATCCACTGCTGTGGAATGTTCTTTTGAGATAAAAACTCAAACGTTTATATATTATTTCCTCAAGTTTCTTTCAAAAAACTGGTACAAGTGCTACCGGCCTATAGTAGATGACATTCTTACGATCTGATTTTTTATACACCGGCACAACTTAAGCTACCTTAAGTTTATCTGGAACGACCCCTGAGATAACGACGTACTAATTATCTTACATAAAGGTTTAGCAAAAAGGTGAATACTCTCCTTTATAATTCGAGGCGAAATATCGTCAGAACCCCTCGATCTAGAAGGTTTTAAAGACGAGACATTATGTATTTTCTCAGCTTTTGTAGCAGGTTTTTAAAAACAGAGAAGCATTATCTTAAAATCGTTTCTTATAATCATGATGAGATTGTGGTACTTAAGGAATTTCTGCAGATATTTTCTGGGGGCAATCTAATGAAATAAATTGTATTACCATCAGGAAGAGGAAAATGCGACATTTTTAGGGTATTTTATAGTCCATCAGTGGGAAAGTTGTTCACATGTGACATCATACATCTTTGTTGCATTGCCAACAGGAGGATCCCTATAGCCCATAACTTTCTCATTATTTGTCTGATTTTTCTCAAACTTTCTTTGATCTTGTTCTTTGATTTTTTGTGTTTACACAAGCCCACTCGTTCAAAAGTTTCATTCCATTTAATTTTTCAACTTCACGCATACAAAAAATCAAACATTTGTTAGAACTCAGAAGAAGGCCTATCATTGACTTTCAGGTTTTAGGAGCTCTACATATGGATAATTCATTTCCAAATTTTATCTCTTTGAAATACATGATTATGATTTATGTTGTTCAATGACTACACTTAACTCATTTTAGATGATTGTCATTGGCTTCAGTGCCATTTTACCCTTCTATAAGAGCAAAGTTACAGCAATTATAAGACATTAAGGAACTGAGATTATGGTTTGTCCTTGGAGCCTCCGAAAGTCTCAAAGAGACAGGATGACCTTCATAATTTTTAAATCCATGTCCGATGTTTTAACGTCACAATATCTCTTTAATTGGAAGAGTATTGGAATCTTCTGGTAGCTGCAACTGCTGAACTAAGTATAAAACAGATGTCATTTGAATCACCTCGTTCTGGTACACCAAATGCCAAATATGAACGAACTTTTTTTTCTTCAAATTTGTCAGGTCATTTGTTTTACTTTTATAGACTGCTTCCGTGTCAATCAAGTTCCCACATTCTCAATAGAGTACCAATTTCATAAACAAACTATGATGAGTGCATAATTTACCTCAAGGTTCAACGTCGAATCTCACTGGAATCTGATATCAATGTCCTCCAGAGTAATGGTATGTGTATGACTTGTTTATTCATTCATAATAATTCAATTAATATATTTTGCTGCATGTTACAACGCATCCTTGGTAGCACTTTTTAGTTCTGATTATGAAAGGGCAGCTTGTCAATGCAATGAATCATTGATAGAAAAGGGCAAATTGGGTTAAATGACTTATGGTTTCCATATCCTTGGGTACATTTGACAGTCACTTCAAAGAACAGTGAGATTTCCATATCATCGTCCGGATAAATCATCTCACCTAAAAACCAAGATTCTTTCCCTATCCATCTCACACTTGGTGTAGAACTATTTCGTTTCTACTTTTACTTCTAAACATTTCCGTCACAACCAGGTTTTAGAAAAAAACTATCACTCTCTAATTACTTAACTCGTCTATCTTCTCAAGGATATCTACATTGGACTAATATAGGAACCCCCTTTAAGAGATGGTCCATCCGAGATTTATTTGCAGGAATTTGATGACACTGACACTTCCAGAAGATTGTTGCGTCATCACAGTATTACGAGATTGTAAGCCTTATCTTATTAAAATAATAAACAAAATGTCGTTAAAAAAAAACGTTTGTCATTATGTGGTGAAAGGATAAACTATTTTTTTTTAATCAAAGAATTAGATTTTTCGCGTAATTCAGCTGATGTATGAATAAAAACCCAAGAAACAAATGAGGAAGAACGAACGCATATACAGTAGATTCGTTTTGTGAAAAACAATGTTGATTAAAACATATATTTAGATCCCCAGGAAAACTGCTCGGGTATACATAATCAGACAACATAATCAGAAAATATGATATATATATCGAGGTCATTGATCTTGTATTGTCCATTGAAGCCGATATGAAAATTTAATTTGTATGAAATTAATCCAGCCTCAACAAACTGTATCTACCTTACAAAACAATACTGATAATCCATGCCCTCATACAAAACCATTCAGATATGAAATGTAACAAAAACTTTATAGTGAATTATAATGTCATTTTATTGGCGCCGTTAGATCAGGTAGCATAACTACAACCCATTGAATAGTACTACTATCACCCAGAGAACACATGGAATAAATTCTATATTCCCATCACCAGGATCAAGGACGGGAGATGTGTGACGAAGCAGTTTGCATTTTTCGATTCATACGCTTTGTCACATAGTCCTTGTAGGCTTATTAATCAACTCGTAAGCCCATCCATATTTCATACATCATCACCATCAGTTTATTCTATTAACGTGAAGATGTGTTCATACATCATCATCGCAATTTTATTATATTAACGGGAAGATGTGTTCATGTATCATGACCGTCAGTGTATTCTATTACTGTGAAGAAGTGTTCATACTTTATGACCGTTAGTTCATACATGTAAGAAGACACATTCACACATCATTGATGTCAGTTTATTCCAATATCGTAAAGATGTGTTCATACATCATGAACGTCAGATCATTGTATCAACATGAAGATGTGTTCATGCATCATCGAAGTTAATTTACCTACTTTCTGGAGGCTGTGTCATGAAGCTTTATGTTAAATTATGCATTACTTTACGGAATGGCTATACTGTGGTGACCCAAGTGGTTTCTTGATTATTATAATTTGCAAGGTTATTTTGGCGCAAAATTTAAATGAAATTAAATGAACATTATCAAAATGTCACGAACTGTTTTAGGAGTCTGTTTAGGTTTGATGAGTGCGTCATGAGACTTGGGGGAAACATGGTAAGGGGTTCGAATCCCAAACCATGTAGTAATTTATATTGAACTCCACTTTGATCAGAAAGAGGAATGTAACGGTTTAAGGTTCATGTGTTGTGTGGAAAATTAGTCTTAAACAGTGTTTACTCTGCAAACACTTAATTGGACATCATCTTCATCGACATTGGCACGCAGGAGTTTGAATACTTAAAAACAAAAAGAACAAAGTAAAGATGAGGAAACCGACCATACACGATTCTGAACACCATGCTTTCCAACAATCGACATTCAATGATTATCAGACACTTAACATATCAGCAATACATTTATTGATTGGTTATTTGAAACATAAAAAATACATGCATGGATTTAAATATTATCATTGGCTGATGGGCATCATGGGTTAAACTGAACCAAATACAAAATGTATAAATGTTTGGTAAATATAAGCAGTAACGGAATGAAGAGATGCGAAACAAATCTTGATAAAACGATAAAAGTTGGACAGCCTGATCGGTAAATCTCCCACCAAGACGCCTAATCTCCTACGAGAGGCAAGAAAATTAATTGTTACCTATCTATCAGATCCATGCCAGGCTTTGATTGGTTCTTGATTTATGGAGAGAATGTGCAAGGACCTGAGAAATAAATCTTGCTAGAATATACAGTGAAACCAAACATGTAACGGCGGCTAGAACAAGATAGTGCAAGGGCTGAAGAAATTGACAGATATATATATTATCTCAACCACTCTCCCATGCTTATAAACACCTGTTTTTATGCTAGAAGGAAATCAATCAAATCGTAAAAGCAACCTACTTAAGTAATATAAGTAGTAATAAGACCCCAATCTATGTCTAACAGATAATATCTTGATACAAACGAGAATACAGAAATTCTATTCCCTAATTCCAATGAATTAAGAAAATAAATAATGTATCAAAATTATCATTATCTTGGTTATCCTATAAACTCTCTTTCCATCTATGTGTCATCTTGTGTAGGTGTGTGCTCTCAACCAATCAGATAATTCAGGAGCTTGTAACATGTATCATTGGAAATAATTATCAAATTTTATAATGAAACGTTCCCTTGCTTTCCTTGATAATTTGTTCCCTTCGGAATTGGAAGCTTAGAAAATCTATAAAAACCTTACACCTTAGGACTTGTGCTCAAGAATCAGGAGTAGGAAAATGTGCATTTAAGTGTCACGTACAAGGAAAGATTAGACAAAAACGACTCCTATGAAACACCACATTGAAAATCCCCCCGTATTCATGGAGGGAAATGTAGTTAATAATCTTTCCTGTAGATAATATCTACCATGTCTACGCACAAAAGAAAATTAATTTTCCAATTTACCAACCCCGGAAACTAAGCATAGTTAGCTGGTCATACGCTCTCTGGTCGCAAACGAACACTCGGCCGTGTAAAAGTCAGTGAATAAAATTGGCGTGCATGAGTTAAGAGTAACAAGGAGGGAAAGAGTCTCACAGCGAAATTTCCCTGGGTATTAATTTAATTAGGCCTCAAAATGTGAGTGTGTATTATGTGTGCGGGTGAACGCAATGCGTGTGTGTTTGTATAAAGACCACTACCTGTGTGTCAGAATACACTAGCATGATTAATTGTCTTTCGTAAAGGAAATTGAAAAACGTTTATTATTTTGATACTGCTTTATCGTTAATATTAAGCTAAAACATACATGTATGCCAAATTTTTGGCTGTCCTATTTGGAAATGAATATACATGATTATACATGATTATACCAATATGAAATAATTTAAGAATTACCTCAGAATAGTTTATGTGATTTTTATTCGTATTCCGAGTAATTCTTCTTTTTCAAGATTTAACAACGTCTCTACAGAGAACCAAGAGTTATGAAATGTAGAGTGTGATAAATAGAAAAAAATAAATAGGAGAGAGAAAGAGAGAGGGATAGAAAAGAGAAAGGGAAATATAGAGGGAGAAAGCGAGAGGTATGTAAAGTCAAAAAAGTGTGTATGGAGTGTTTGTGTGTAGGGATGTGTGTGTGTGTGTGTGCAAGGAAAAGCGAGGGTGTGTTAATGATAGAGTGAATGAATTGAACAGTTCAAACAGAAAGGAGGGTTAGACGAGGGAGAAGAAGAACCGAATAGTAGGAGAACGAAAACAGACATAGCTAAGAAAGAACGTTGGAATAAGGTTGCTATCTTAGGAAGACAGCAATCCTCTATTTTACCATGTATGATTGTCTTACTTAGCCTTAGGGTGACACTATCAAATAATCACTGCTCTTTTTCTGCTAGCCAGATATTCTATCCAGATCACCAGGGATACCTCTCAGTTGCCTTCTTACATGCCTGTCGAACACATACATTCACTATGGACATATTTATTGATTTTAGTTTTCTTGTAATATTTATGCGTTGTAGAATTTTAAGTTGTTCTAGTCTCATCTGAATTGATTTGGTACAGGTATATTTCATAGTAATTGCTCAGATTTATTTCTGTGATATGACCAGTAAGGTTCCAATTTTATTTTCTTCTACCATAGCACCCCTGCTTATGTAATAATGTCATGACTAATTATGATAAGTGTACATTTTGAGCTTGTCCGCAGACCATTAAATCTCGAAAATAGCTTTACGTTATTTCTGAAAGGATATAATCATGATTGTCAATGGTTGGTGTCAAGGCATTGATGATCTCTTAAACAAGGGAAAGTGTTACTCCAAACACCCACGCATACACACGCACCTCTGATCAGACCCCTAGCGTTGTAGGTAAGATTCTTCCCATTGCAGTAAAAGAAAGAACAAAAATAAACACGTTAAGTGATGGAGGGAAATTTTCAATAATACTGTCGTTGACATTTATCTTTTTATGATTGATGGGGACTTGTCTTCTCATGTATTGAAAATATGAGTTGGAATGGGAAATATTAAAAGGACACACCATTTCGTTGGTAATGACACCAAAGCAAAGTGATTGAATTTAAAGAGAGAAAGTATTCAACCGAGTCACACTTCTTAGAAATCGTAGTCATGGTAGTGCGGAAAAGGGTATCTCTACATGCTCCAAGTGGATGATCTGATGAATAGCTTATAAGCGGTAGGATATAACACCAAAAACACCTGCAGGATATCAGATTATTGAGAGGTGTGACTAGTCTCTCAAATAACCCTGCTGGAATACACCATGTTCACTAATCCTGTGTAAGGGAACATTCCAACCTTTCCACACAAACGTGTCAGATCAATAAAGGTTAACAGAATTGTTGGATAAATGTGGTTTTGGATGAATAATTCTTTCCATGACGTAAACATGAAGTATTCCATCTATGAACTGTTACTGCTCAAAATTTAAAGTGAATGTAATATCATCAATGATCATCATGAGTGCTGTCTTTTTAGGAATCATTGCACTGAAAGATTATATACATGCTAAATACTGTATCCTAAATGCCGTACGGGGTGACAGTTGTACCATAGTTATTCATTAATGTCTCTATTGTTGAGATAATCGAACCCTATCAAATGAAATGGCTCTCTTCATTGAGGAAGGCCAGCAGGGATATTGATTAATATGCATACCAGTCATTTTTGGTTTGTTCGCAGTCAGTGTAATGGTATATTGACTTTTACAGTGAAAGTTCTGCAATGTGAACTTGTCACGTATTCTTTAAGCCGACCAACATGCGAAATATAATAAAGGAATTCTCCCATTAAAACATAATATTCTTGTAAAGATCTTTCCGGAAATCTTGCACGTCACCTACAATGAAATAAATGAAGCAGAAATTTAATAAGGTCATACTATCTCAATGCAAAATAATATTTTCCAAAGTAATATCTTTGTTCTTTATGGTAGGATTCGATTTTGTTCAAACTCCTTTATATTATTTCTAGGAATTCATTCTAACTATCTGTCTTGACGTTGGTACAACCGCGTCACTTCATAGGAATAGGCCTTAAGCATGTTAAGTCATCACGGATAGATAAGGAAAAGGTTATAGCCCATGAAAATGCGCTGGATAATAATACTGAGTGGTTCGCAGAAAATCACTTCATTAAGGGTATCATAGTTCCATATTTTCTCCGAGGAAGTATATGGAGTGGTTTTTAGTTTTATATTATTAGGATATGGTGACCTATATATAGACTGAATGAGAGATATGCAAACTCTTGTTGATCAGGAAAGTAGTTTAGTTCATCAACCGCTAGTAACATTTGCCTCAAGGTTTAAAGTCTTTCTTTTATCATGTCATACTAAGTAATTTGCAGCTGAATTGGGGACCTAGAAATATATCGAATTGTACAATTTTGGTTTTGTGCCTTGAAAAAAAAAATAGGCAAAATATAAACGAAATCTTTCCATCTTATGAAAATGTTTGGTTGAAAATGGTTAGATATTAATGGTCTTTTTAGATGAATACACTGACGAACACTGTTCTATTAACGTCGTGATAGAGACATTCATATTATTTACAGAGTAATGGAAATAGTATTCTCCACTTTTTACACAGTGTCATATTTTTTTAAACAGCTACTCATTTTCATCAAAATTGATAGATCCGTGAACACCGTCTCAATTCGTTCATCTCGTTGTGAGAGTTATATTGTATGTGCGTGTGCGTAGGTTAGTGTGTGTGCGTTTCCACTTTAGCCGCCAGTCAGCTAGTGGTATCTCATTTCGCCTCGATAGGCTACGATCAATACCCATCGCTTTATTTCATTTACTGTAATGCTACCTGATACTTCACGTGAGTTCCGTATTCTATCTCTATGCCGTTAAAGGTAAAGCCTAGTTTGGACATTGATGCCAGCACAAATGGATGAACATTTCTGATCTTTAACATTTTGTTTATGAATTCTATCATATTTCAATGGAGAGTTATTATACGCAATTCCACACCGATGTGTTTCCAACTATATGGCTGATTGAACGGATATTTGAAATGAACGAACAAGCATAGTCAGGAATTGACGCCAGGTACGTGAGTAGCCGAAATAGTCATGATAGTTTCGGTTTGATTGATATTAATAAAAATATTCTTTCAATGAAAGTTTGTCAGATTGATTTTTTGTTTTTGTTATTATTATTATTATTTATTTGGCAAAATGAAGAGAACATAAAGAATACATAATATACAATTCAGATATCAAAGAATGAACAATAAGATAGAAATTAACCACTGGATTGCCAGGGGTAGAAATAGTTAACTGAATAACTGTGGCAATGCGCCTTCTGCCCCACTTCCAGTGGTTATAAACATATACATACATTTTGTTGCAAAGTTCAAGAAAAAAAATCTTATTTCATATATACATCATAAATGTATATACTTGATGACGATTTAAATCTTATGAATTCTTACATAATAATAGAATAATGCATTGCCTATTCGAATATGCTAATGTAGCTTGGTATAGTAGTCTGGGCGTGATGGAAAGAAAAAAGAGAAGAAATAAGATTGTAAGATTCATGAATGTACTTGAAATACTCCATGTTGATTAAAGATCTTACAACTAGTAATGCACCACGTGCATAAAATGTTCTATAATGCCCATAAATTTAGTTTATTCAAGTAATTCTAATTTTGTATTACCAAAACATGAAGGTAATATGAAAAAGCATACGTTATGCACAGTTAGTTTTCATTAATATAGATTATATAGGGTACTTTACAATCTTAGTTACAATGTTGCTTGATACAGGTTTTACAAAAATATCAATCAATTTGAAAAATGTTTATATTCCACTTCACATGTTACGGTATGACTGTCGACATGGTCGATGTTATATTCGACCATACCACGTATACTAAGATGGTCATGCTGTTCATGGCTATTGATTTGTAATCTTCATGATATGTTTTTGATAGTAAGCAAGACAAGGGAATAACTCGTGAAATAACTCGAAGTATCTTCAAGAAAAAAAATGCACTAGGTATTCAGACATTTCAGATGCGATAAGAATGCCCTCTTCACAATTCTATTGGAATTCAAATGAATACGTATACATTAAAAGAAGAGCAAGGATATTAATTTATTACATGAGGCTTTTAGGTTGGCGTTGTAATTAATAACTAAATCACATAAACAGCTGTAAAAGAACCCCAGCATTCTGTTACACTCAAACGGGACAGGTGTAAGAGGTAGGTTGATCGAACAAATACCATAACACCGGCCAATATATTTCTTTTCTGATTATTATTCCATAAATTAATTTACGAGCTAATAAACAAGTTCATTCTCCATCTTTGTCAGAACCAAACTTTCCCTTTAAATGTAAGTCGATTGTGAGGAGGAAGCAAGGAAAAAGAAATAATTGCATTAGAGTCAGTGTACAGCATCACCAATTAGAAGACCGGTCTCTATTGTCTCTTCTTTCACTGAGCATACAGGTTGGGTTTTTCGAAAGAGATAGAGAGAGAGACCGTGAACGAGAGATGAGATGAATTGGATGCGAGGTCGAGTTATGATTTACACCCAAGTCACTTGGTCCACCCGTCCTTGTTTTTGTTACGTGTGTATGATGCCATCAGCTCCAGAGATTCCTTTTAAAATGTAGAGTTAACGAAAGAACGATAATAACAAGAAAAGTTGTATTTTCCATGTTAACTTTTTTTTCTGTTTTAGAAATACTTCTCATTTTTAGATGACACTATTTTCTTATTCTTTTTCTTTTCCCTATCTCACCCATCTTAATAAAACCGGGATGCCTCAGGGTATTTTGATCATGGAATGGGTTAAAGACCACCTTAAGATCAATTTGATACCTTTCTCATTAGTTGCACAATCCAATCATCTAATTTCTCTACCCTTTTTTTTTATTCTTCTATCTAATTTTCTTTTTACGGTATGCTTTTCTCCCTTCACTTCTCCCATAAAATGAATACTCATATCACTTTGACAAACAATGCATGTAAAAACGCGTGGAAAGAAAATGAAGATTTCTTTGTATGAAATTAATACCGAAAAGTAAATAAACAAATAAACATACAATTTAGCACTAATGAACATTATGGGAAATGACTGCAAATGTAACATATCTCATTCAGGATGATATAGAATTTATGTTTATAATCGATATGTCTGTTATACATTATATTATTGTAATTTGATTTTTATCTTATACCAAATAAATGTTAATCTGAATCTGAACCTCAGCATTTATCTATATAAGTTGAATATCATAAGTGGGATATCAAGTAAAATTATTTTTCTCTTAGACGTTTATCCCCTATGGCGGTCACATTATTACACTATATTAGATTTATTTATTTTCTATCAATGAAATACAAACAAACATTACAAAACAAAGCATTTACAAAATCTTTGATCAACCACAAAAGGACATTAATAAACATAACAAAATCAGGGATATCAAACAATAATAAATCTGACAATTCTAAGAACGAAAGTGAAAACAATACGGAGGAGGCTTAAAAAGCAATGCTTGTAGAGAAGCAAGCCAATCAACGTAAAGAATCCTATGTACAATAATTAATGGAGAGGCGAAATAGCAATTGATTGAACGAATAAGACAAAGAGTACAAAACATGATAACCGGAGGTGAATAAAAACAACAACAACAACGACAAAAGGTTCCAGAAGGGGAGAGGTTGAAAGTGAAAAGGGAGGGTGAATGTGGGTAAAATCTTTAGGTATAAAAAAAAAACAAACAAAGTAGATTTGTATCTAGTAAATTGCTAGATTCACTTGATAAAATAAAATATTGACCAGATTTGTTTAGATCACGTTTAAAAATGCATAAAAGTGCATAGGGAATTTATCAGTGAAGATTAATGTGCAATACCATTGGACGTTTGTAATTGTCTATTCGTTAAATTGCCTTTCTCTTATAGGAAAGTTAATCGTATTCAAAGCTGAAAATGACCAATCACATTAATATTTAGGCATTTTGATGCGGCTGCAATGATGTCTTCTGCTAATCCTTATCTTAATTTGCAAACCTTTACTTCATCCCCCAAAAAGTTCAAAACTGTCCAACTTTTCGCTACCAAGTGAATGATTGCAGATTATTATCCAAAACTTTTGTTGCCAATAGTCAGTAAAATGACATAATGAAAACGAAACTGTTTAATTCTCTCAAATGATCAACGGTGGAGTAATACAAGTATATAATTCCGATAGGGTCCATGTTTTCAGTTGGTCTGCACCAGGCCCGCACAAAAATAGTCCGCACCTCATCAAGTCGTGCTACTTAAGAGATAACTCATTCAAATACTCGGGCAAATAAGAGATGGCGCTGATCTAGTGCTGATAGCCAGGGCCTGGCGCGCCATTCATAAAAAAAAATACAACTTAGCCCGGAGCTGGTCCGGACCTTCTGAACCTTCTTAACCAACGAGTTCATTTGTCTATACCATGTATACCCTGAATATATAGCAGTCATATTACAAACATACACAGTTTACATCATTCATTCAACTTTTCCAAAGGATATCTAACCATGTAACTTTTTAGAGAGCCGTAGTTTTTGTATTTCTGATAAATGTTGTTGTACAATATTGAGATTTAGTTAAATTTATTGCTTAAACTATGATAATGACATTATTTGGGGCTAACCTCGATTAGCATCTTGCTATTATGTTAGATCCAATTACCAAATGTTTTGTTTATATGTGATGTACTATTCCTTGTAATTGTACCTGACAGTGATATTTGGTAATAAATTCAATTCAATTCAATTCAATAAATACTAGCAGTCATCCCCTCTGTGCTATGGTAGCCTTAGTGACTCGAGAATTAAAAAAAAAGAAGAGCTCACAGCACTCTACACAAATCTTTTTAATATACACAAAACTATTCAACTTGTTCAAAAGTACATGAATTTATACTATACAGTATAATCTTTGAACGTATTTGATGCTTCCCTCTGGCATCCTTCTATGCCTGTATGAATATTATGACTGCAACATAATTATGTATTACGTAGGGTAGATTTAAACCAAATATCATCCAGGTTGTGGACGAATACAGCCTCTAAGAATACTTAAACTCAATTCCTTGCCACCACCACCTACCGAAAGGACCCGTGTGACATTGTTACTAATCAAAAGCTTCCTCGTAATCTTCTTGTCTGGAACTTCCATCTGATATATAAATTTCTTTGAGCGAGCTGGAAAAATACATACATACATAGAAAATTGGGTTCCTGCAAGCGGGAAGTCCTCACTGCCGACAACCTCACTTCTCATCGCACTTCTTGGCGAGAGTTTCTTATTGTAAAAGCGTTCATTTTACGTTTGCTCTTAGACTGTGTTTTATTAGATTTTGCGCATCTTGTTAATATGAATCACGTATGATGGGACATTGTGACAGTGGGAACATCTTGTCGATAACGACCCTAGAAAATGCGTGCCCGGTTTTTCAATTCCCAGGCCAGTGTACAATGGGTTCTCCACACTCCTGAACTGGTAGTGGGTGAACAGTATCCATCCAGTACGGATGAAGGCAACCCAGTTAACCCTCAGGCTTAGTGTCACATTGTAGCAGCGATTTAGATTCCCCTCTACATCTTCGATGATTGCCTAAATCTGATCACGCCTCAACAGCGCTAGTCTAATGCCTCACTCGTAAAACTAAGCATCGATTTTCTCAGCGAGCGCTTGCCAATCAACGACGTTCCCCTGGAGCGCGCAGCCAAGCGCCTTGAGCTCCTATAACTCTCCTTTCAATCTCGCTACGGTAAACTTAGAGGTTTTAATTGCGTCCAGTCTTCATTCCCCTCCCATGCAATCTTCCTCGTAAATAAACTCCGCCCCACATTTTAAATAAAAAAAATAATCATGATAATGCGAAGAATGAAAAAGTTCCTAAAAGTTTAGGTCCATCTAAATTCCTTTTCATTCAACGCTAATATCTTTTTCTTGAATTTCTTGACAGATAAATGCTAATTCTATCTTACGGATATGATTTTGTATTGGTTGAGAAAAAAAAATCCCTGTTAAAGACATTATTGCGAACGCTTGTACCACGGAACTAGTCCTTCTTCGACATAAATACAAATAAGAATCTGATTTAAAGGAAATTGAAGACTGTTTGCGGAGGCTGATTTAATATGTTCCTGGTAGAAAGAAACTTCTCCAAATACTTGAAGAATCACTGCAGGTAAGGTTAACCGATACCAATTAGATCAACTCAATACTTTAAAAAAGTTTGATAGAAATATCAGTAAGTCTGTAAGATTGAAGTCACGATAATGAGTGTAACTGGGAATGATTGCAAATTTGTTTCCAGATCAGGCGAGCATTCCAATAAGACAGAAAAGAATCTTTGATTGATTAAGGTCGGCCTTCACCCTTACTGTCTATCACTTACTATGTCCTATCATCCGATATATTCTTTCTGCACAGGTTGACAACTACCTACACAGGGCATAGAACCTGATCGCCAACATGTATATTCATTGAAATCTTACATCTGTCGGGGATTGAATAAAAGCAAAATTGAAGAATTTTCGATCACATTGAAACCCTTTCAAAGTGGCGCCATATCATGGTTAACAAAGAATTTAATTGACCACCATTAAAAGTGATGATATTGAGTGGATTACGATGCAATAAAACTAGAAAACGATAAAGTTCCTGGTAGCTGCAGGTCTCTTCGGGTAGCAAACTCGTCTGGGATTTCTTAAGAGTGAACCTTGGGTACCTCTGACTTGGTATGGTATGATGCCCCTGGATGGAAAGAGGATCAGACTACGAGAAGAAAAAAAAGCGAGGGTTAGCCTGTTATCCTAACTGAAGGCAAGTTACATCTGTTGAGAGAAACCCCGTCAAATCATGTTTGTAAGTTAATTAATTCGCTGGAGTGATCAAAAGAGCAGCCCTCGGAATCTGGTGCAGTATTGGTGAGATAAAAAAAAAACTTGATAAGAAACTCAGTTTACCAGGCACAGGGCAGCGTAGATAGCCCAACCACAGAATGACTACATGTTTTCACGATGTTTACATCTACCGTAGATGGGTAGTGGTTTAAAGAATTTTTGTTACAGGCAATAAATGATTCCTCGTTTCCTTAAAAAAATTGATTGAATGCATTGAACCTATATAAATGTAGGTATAGAAATAAGAAAAAGATAAACCTAAATAATTCCTACCTATTTACATGGTGTATTAGCTAAGATAGTAATGCAGTTGATAAAGTGTTACTCTCTTCTGATGGTATAATTTGGGCAAAAGAGCATATTGCGACAATGCATCTCAACAGATACTATATACTGAAAAAAAATTGAATTCAAATCCAGTATAATATGTATTTTAGAAAACCATCGATCAACTGAAGAATAATAACATAATACTAGCTCCTGATCATATTGTTTAGATGTAATTGTGGCTGTCAATTATACGTAGCAAATGGTACAGAAAAATACATCATTAAAAAAGGATTTTACGCTACTTCTTCTTTTAGAAAAACACACGTGTATATTCAGAGCAATGGTTGTAGTGTTATAATTGTATGTACTAGTGGTGGTAGTAATAGTAGTGGCATTAGAAGCATAATATAAGTAGTACTAGTGGTAAATAGTAATAATACTACTAGTAGTACTACCATACTAGTCGTAGTCGAAGTAGTAGTAGTAGTAGTTATATCAGCAGCAGCAGCAGCAGTAGTAGTAGTAGTAGTAGTAGAAGAGGTAAAAGTAGAAGTACTACTAGTTGGTAATGATATCAGTAGTAGTAGTAGAAGTAGTAGTAGTAGTTGTTATAGCAGTAGTGGTGGTGGTGGTTTAGTAGTAAGTGGTGTGTGTGTATTTGTGATTTGTCAGACGTGTATCAATCAGATATGATTATCTACGTCTTGGACCGACCTTTAACGTCACCATCCGAAAGTCGTGACCAGGGCTCGAACCTCGAACCTCTGCATCAGTTTGTAACTTCCCTACATAACTTGGATTACAGGCGTACGCCACATTGGTAGTAGTAGAAGTAGAAGTAGTAGTATGGTATTGCTGTCATCGTCGTCGCCGTAGTAGAAGTAGTAGTACATCTTCTACGAACAATCTACCACCAGGCCCATATTCTTCTCGTGGTGAGGTACATTAATCCTCAATAAGTTTAACATTAATGTAGACTTCATCATGTTCACGTAAGGCAAACCATTCGTTTATATACTTTCATTGGTTCTTCACAAATTGAACCTGTTAGTCTGAATAAAAAAATCATAAAAAGTATTGGGTAGGACAGTCTCTGTCATATCTCGTTGTGATCCTGTATGAAGTTATTTCTAAACGCTTACGTGGACAACACATTTCTACTATGTATGGATCTCTTTATTGAAGAGTACATGCACAATGTAATCGATATTGAAAGCTAGACATGTTCGTCTTTTTTGATGACGTAGGTCTATTTTGATAAGACCAGCAGAAGTGGTTGGTAGGTAAAGTCAGGCGTCGCATTGAAACACAAGACATCTTGGGTTTCCGAGAATTCACGAGTAGGACGGTCGGTATGGATGATGTGTTCTACCAGCCAGTAAAAACATGTATAAATACGTGAAGATGATTGATTTTTCTATTAGATGATGATGAGAGAAAGAGCAAGGTAGATACCTCGAGAGATAATGACTGTGTAGAGGGAGAGAGAGAGAGGGAGACAGAGGGGGGGGGGGGGGTTAGCTGGAGAAGGAAGTGAGAAAAGGGAAAGAGATGGACATAGAATGAGTTAAATAGATAGTATATGGAATAACAAATTAAACAAATGCAAAAAAAACGAAAAAAAATATCCAGTTCATATTAATACATGTTTTCCAACTAACGTCTGCATAATGCGGGATGAATATCGACAAATCCTCTCCCTTGGTCAAATTTCAGGGCATTCTTAGAGGAATGTTTCTCATTTATATGTGAATATTCTTTATAAGTGTATATACAATCTTCAAATGTAATTAATATTCAATGTAAACATTCACAATTAGTCTTAGGACTACAGCATTGTATTCTGTTTTATATCTAATAAACCGAATTGAATTGAATCTCTCTATCAGGAATGCTTGTAAAAAAAGAAAAATTACAATTTATTGAAATACAATAACTTTTCTCTCCGTTATCTAAAACGTGTTATTTTTTCGTCTTTTTCATGGATGAGATGAAGGGAAACGTACCACGCTGTTGTATGCCTGGTGACAGTCACAATGAATCCAATTAAGTTTAGAAATATTTTTGTTCACTTAAACAATTTCATCCACTTTCGAATCACGGTCACTCGAGACACAATGATAATTATCTCGTTATTTACGCTCCTGAATAAAGTCGATACTTCATCCCATAGGGGACCAATGCATTGCGATTATTGGGTGGGAGAGTGAAAGAGAGAGAGAGGTGAGATAGAAAAACTCGTAATAGTGGAGAGACGGGGAGAGAGAGTGAGAGAGAGGAGGAGGGATAAAAATTATTAGATAAATAATGTTATAAATGGTAAA
This sequence comes from Lytechinus variegatus, assembly GCF_018143015.1. Classification (NCBI taxonomy): domain Eukaryota; kingdom Metazoa; phylum Echinodermata; class Echinoidea; order Temnopleuroida; family Toxopneustidae; genus Lytechinus; species Lytechinus variegatus. The sequence continues at coordinate 150,599 of NC_054755.1, read as the reverse complement.
AAATAAAACATGAGACGAAAGAGTACTTACTTTGCTTTATTTTGAAAACCTTAAACGTCAAGTCACCCTAAAAAGCGGATTAGAATCAATAGAGAAAAAACAAACAAGCATAATACTTAAAATTTCATAAAAATCAAATGTGAAGTAAAAAAAGCTACAGGATTTTAAAGTCTGATTTATTTCCCACAAAAAAGTTAAATGCACAAACTAGTGATATGCGAATGTAAAAGTTGACAATGTCACTCATATCTTATTTATCTTTTTTTATTGTGTGCATTATACAATATTTCATCCTTTTTTTACCTGTTTGTCAACAAGGAAACTCTTCATCAAACCTTAATAAGCTGAAACAATGCTAATTATACATTTTCAGGGAGGAATATAATATTTTTTCCCATTGCAATGGGGAGGACAAATTTAAAATATTTCATGTTTGATATTTATAATAAAATACAAAATAAATTCGTGAGTGATGTCATCACTCCCCTTATTTGCACATCGACCGGGCGTGCGTATAACTGTTTTGTGATATTAAGTGAAGCATTAATATGCCACAATTATGTCCTAACCTTATTTTACATCCGATTTTTGATGAAATTTTCAGTGTCAGTTATGTTCGTTTGATTTGTTCTTTTTATTCATTCTGTTGGACTGGACTTGAAGATATATAAATCTACATCGATGGCTTGGATTCGTGTTACATCTGAAAGTATCCTACCCGAGACCCGACCGAGTCCACTTGCAACCTTGACTGGATTATTGGTGGATTAGCTTCGCGAACGGACCGAGTCCGAAATGTGGTCTGTTTACATCACAGTGTTCATTCCCTCCCCTATCACCCTATCTGTACTGTTTCGAGCGGCATCCGATTGCTGACACCTTTAAAAGGCGCTCTCGATCTATCTCCGAATAATTCGCGCGCGCTAATTGAAGTTACCCGAGATTCTGAAAGAATGCTGATGATCCCAGCAGTCGTGGAAGATATGATCGACTTGAAAAGGATACGTTTGAAATGCTTCTTTTCACTCAAATCAAAGACTTTATCAATCACAATTCACATGTCGCATGCCGCAAAAACATTCGAAGAACGACGGGGCTGGGGAGGGGATAGCACGCACTATATGACGTAATTTGACAGCTGGCGAACGGACCGAGATAGGTTCGAAAGCTTGTGTGCGTTTACATCTACCAATCGGTGGACCGGGGCCGGCCCGATACCTACCCGAGACTACCTCTGGATGTGGTCTCGGGTAGGTTCGCTAAAAGGTGGCCCGAGGTAGGTTTGGGATGTTTACATCTGATTTCTTTCCGACCCGAGGTAGGCCCCGGGCCGGCCCGAGGTAGGGAATCTCTCAGATGTAACAGGGGTCTTGGTTTCGTGTTTAAAGGATAGCCACAACAAAATATATCGGAAAGATGGAACTCCATGGGGTAGCATTTCTGGGTTCTCTGTACTGAAATGTCTGAAAAACCAGCAAACAATTTTTTTAGCTTTAAGTGTTGAAAGATATGCCTGACACTGCGTCGAATCGAGATCAAAATTGAGAAATTTACTTCAACCAGCTCTTATATTGGTGTTTAGTTTTGTTTCGAACTTTTTCCTTTGCTGTCGGCGAACCTAGTTTTTATTCAATTAACTTCCAAAAGTGAAAAGTAAACGAAAAGTGAAAGAAAAAAATATTGATAGGTATTATGACTAACAAGTTCGTGCTTGTACTTCTTCGAATAAGTTCTTATATTTTCGTCTCTGTTGAGCAAATTCCTCCATTATTACAGTGGTTAGAAGGACTGTTTCGATATTGCAAGTATCTTGCTAACGTATCTGATACATATAATCCATGTCCACCATAACCAGTAACCATATTTGTTGTACACGATATTATGATTACCAATGTGCAGATTAAAGTACAAACATGATTCTCTAAACATTATTATCCTGACAAATTCATTTTTTTTTATATTTCTTTCATTGGACTTTGTCTCAGTATTTCTATGATTTGATCAACAAAATAAGCGACTGGTTATGAGATATAATCATCTCGCTGAGATCCTAAACGTTCAGCTTAAAAAAAAAAAAAACTCACAACACTTTACAATGACCAGTCCCGGGCAAGACATTATCAACATCCACAAAGAGTTGAGTATGACTTAGAGAACTTGCACTTCAATGCCTAGTTGGGTGAGGTACATGGGCGGAATTCTGTCCCGAAAGGTAGGGGGGACCACAGGTGCGGATTCAGCCTTCGCCAATAGGGGAGGGGCGATTTTGTTTTTCAGTCATAAATTATTAATCCCCGATCGGCCGCTCAAAGATGATTTTTGTTTGTTTCATTGAAGGGGTGGTCCTCATGGTCACTACTTAGATTTATTCTTATAAATCAACACAATCCTTATTTATATAATACGAGCGCGAAGCGAGAGCAAAATTGGTGGAAATTTTATGTATTTTTCCTAAAATTTGAACAATCTGGGAAATGTTTGTTATCCTTAAAAAGATATGTATGCAACTAAATAATTACTACGAACGCGAAGTGCGAGCAGAAATAAACTGATGGAAAACAAGAAAGGTACCTGTTAAAAACTGCTTGCAGTTAGCCATAAAGAAGTTATTTCAACAATCAAATCATGCGAGCGCAAAGCGCGAATGGAAATTCTAAGCCATGTTTGTAACTTACATATCCAAACAATTGATGCGAACGCGAAGCGCGAGCGGAAAATTGTGAGATTTAGACCTAAGAACGAGACACTCTATTCATGTTTTGTAAATCATGAAAAGGGTGAGTAATTGGGGGTCTCCCTTATATTAACAATGCGAGTGCAAAGTGCAGCCAGAAAAATATTTACATACGTTTAATTTGAACTGATCGAAAAGGTACTTGTTAAGGACTGCTTTCACTTAGCCATAAAGACGTTACAGATTTCAACTATCAAATAACGCTATTTATTAGCGCAAATCGCGAGCTAAACAATTTTGACATTTTTATAAAAAGAATCCAAAAATTTTACTCATTTTTTTTCATCGTGAAGAGGCTTCCCATGTAACTAAACAATTATTGATGCAAGCAAAGCGCGAGCAGAAAAATTCGAGATTTAGACCTAAAAAACGGGACACTCTATTCATGTTTTGTAAATCATGAAAAGGATGAGTAATAGGGGATCTTTCTACAATAATAATGCGTGCAGAAAATTTTTGATATTTTGATCTGAAACTGTATAATGATTTAAATAGAGAGCAAAGCAAAACTAAACATGCAAAACCAGCAACAAAGCAAAACAGAGTAATATACTTCCACTCTCGTCAGCCCTGAGTTACCCTTCCTGGTGGAGGTCTTCAGGGAACGGAACTACAAGGTACAAGGTACAAGTTGAATATCTGAATAAAGATGCACGTGTTTCAGATTTAGACCTAGAATCTAGGCATTCTACACATCTTTTATCATGAAAAATCAAAGCGATCGCGAAGAACGAGCTTTAACTATTTAATGTTCCGATCTGATAAAAGAGTAAATTTCAGCTATATATTTCAAGCACTTTGTAGAAAAATTGTGAGGTAGATATGGAACGTACTTAATAAAGAGCTGATATTATTCATTATTATTTCAGTTTTGACATAAGACCGGGACATCCTTAGGACATGTCATATGAAAATGATAACTATCTTCCTATTCCTCTTGCTAATCGCGAGATGAAACAAAAGGGACAAGTTAATCATTATTACTATTATTTATCAATGCCTAATGAGGGCAAGAAATCTGATGATATTATGGCCTGAAAACTGGACATTTAAAGCACTTTTGTAACTATTAATAGAATGCACTAGTTATTTTTTTCAACCATTAATGCGAGCGCAAATCGCGAGCCAAAGTCTTTGATATACTGTCATAAAAATTAATATTGAGACATACATAACTCGCCAATCAAAATGCGAGTGAGTAGCGCTATCTGATACGTTTTGACAATATTTGTCAAACTAAATGGAATACACGAAAATAATAGGTAGTTAATAAATCGAAATTTGCGAGCGCTCAGCGCGAGCAGAAAATGTCAATATTCAGACCATAAAGCTGTCATTTTGACAGAGCACTTTTTAAAAATCATTTTGTAAATCACACAAAATAATGAAAGTTCGATTTCCGAGGTAAAATATGTAATGTATATTGACTTCCAAACTTGATATTTAGGCTCCATATTGAATAATATCCTAAAAGGCAATTCGAGCGCGAAGTGCAAGCGAAAATTTTATATAGTGACATGAAAGATTCTTTTTATTTTCCAAGTCTTCCCCTCATCTTATTTCATTCACTCTGGAAAATTTGACAAGCAAAAAAAAAGCAAAAAAAAGGTTTTCACCCAAAATATAAGGTCATTTAGTCCAAAATACATGTATTATTTCGAATGTGAATGATGTCTTTTTCTCCATCATAAAAAACCAAAATAGTAGGTGGACATTGATATTGTGTCCCCCCTACTATTTTTGCTAGGGGGACACGTCCCCCTGTCCCCCTGGGATTTCCGCACATGGTGCGGTATAAAAGGCATGGCCGCATTGGTCAGATCATGCCGAGAGGACGCTCACTACTGCCTATTGATCATTGGGTTTGCATGTTTCATATCGTGTTTGCGACGGCATCTAAGTCATACTGCAATTTTTCTGAAACACCCCCCACATCTTAGAAGAAGAAGAAAAAGTTAGAGCAAGGACACCTTGCTCTGTGATCTAATAACTATCTCCCTTATTTTTTTTTCTGTTAACAACGAAAGTTCAACGGCCAGGATATGTCACGTGATAGCGCGCTTATTTATCACGTGACCATCCTGAGATCAAATTGTTTTGTCTCCTTGGGCAATGTCTTTAGTGATAGATTTCTCGTAATTGCCCTGCTCTGTTTGATAGTGGGGAAGAAAATTTGCTGTGACTGTGTGGCATAAGAACGAAGAAAAAGAAATGCTCCAAACAGATCGTTTCCTTTGATCGTTATATTTGGCAGATATATCAGGAGATATCCTCAAAACGTCAAAGTTTATAAGTAATACTAAATTAAAATCAATGAAAAGACTTCTGTTTCATTACATGTATTAGGTTTTTTTTTTGTGCGTGTGTGGGGGGATTTTAGGAATATCAAGCAAACAAGCCCGGGAGGGAGGGTGGCTGTATAACCTATCTGTAAAGCAGACGCGTTTAATATTTTAACGTTGACCCCCGTTGACTTTGTCTTATTTTAAAGTACATGGTTCGGTCTACCCCCCCCCCTTTTTTTTAGAGAGGGCATGGTGACGGAACATCATGCTTTTCACTATGATGCCAAATATCTAGTCAAAATTAAAGTGTGGAATGAACATACTAAAGTCATTAGTGATGTTTATACGCATTTTTTTTAACTTAATCCACTGAACGATTATTTATATGAATGCCATTTCTATTGCGAGGGTATGATATTTTCAAATTTCATCGGCATTTTAAAGAAAATGATTTATTCCATGTAAGTAACAATAGTATTGAATATACGTATTGAATACGTATTCAATACGTATATACGTATTGAAACTAAGTTACGGGGGCTTGCCTCCCATACAAGCTTCGCTTTTCTTGGCAAGCCCCTCCGTTCTGTTTTATATAGTTATTATAGTCAAAGTTACTTTAGTTTGCAGTTTGCATTAATTCTCATTGTTTATACCTTATTTCGATTGATGTACTTTGAATTTGACTATGTATTGTTTGATTTTGTTGTGCTTTGTGAACGGAAAATGAATAAAATCTAAATCTAAAATCTAAATAGTTGTCCTCTGATATTGCTATCTCAGTAGACTCTACATGTATATCAAAATTTATTGGATCTCCCTCTCCCGCTGAGGACTATTTTTGAGACGCAGAGGGAAATTCGATCCACATGATTGGGCTATACAAATCAAAACCCTGGGAACTTTAAAGTTTCGTTAAATGTCCAAGAATACAAACCTAGGCCTCATACATCTACCACTCTTTCCTGCAAACTTCAAGTTCAATCAATGAAATAATATTTTGGTGAAAGTGAACCATAACAAATGCTTTAGATTAATGATCATTGCAAAAATAAAGGATAAAAATTACTTCCCTGCGGGGCACTTCTGATCTTATCTTGCTTCATCTGTGGGAGGAAACAATTGGGGATGAACTTTCTTTCCAAACGGATAATTTGATGGGAAAATAATATGTTTTCATTATTATTTCAATGCCTGCTGTACCAAGCCAATTATGTATGATTTAATTCAAAGCTTAATCAATTACATTATTTTTCTCTAAAAAATGTTTCTTTATGGCTGAAAAAATACAAACAAACTGGGCGTTGAATAATGCAATTCATATTCACTTACTGAACATATTTTAAAAGTTATTGCTCAACACAGTCCACAATTAAAATGGATTGTTACTTTACGTAACGATTTTAATTACAAAATTGATTTTTCAATCTTCCCGTACAGATACATTTGTGTATGGATTATCATCGCAAAGGACGCACAGGAGATCGATTCGATACCATAATTTATCTAACATGCTTACTAAAGGATCGCAATAATCTGGCTTCTCCAGTCACTCTGTGATTTGTTTTGATATTGCTTTGAATGGTAAGTACACCAGTTTCATATACTCTCATATTTATGGTAAACCATGTAAAATAAAAAAAATGAAACGCCCCCATTTCGAAAAGTGAAAAACAACAAATTTTGGATGAGACGAGACAATAAGAATGAAAGAAAATCAGGAGGACATACCACTGACATGACTCACAACACATATCCAAACAAATAATGATAACATTATTGACTTGAAAAGTTAATAAGTAGATTAAGCAGAAAATAGAAAATGAGTAAAAAAATAAAGCATTGACGTATTTCTGCTGCTAGGTAACGTAAATTACGATAACTGTGTCTAAATTAAAGGGATAAAATATGAATCACGATATACTGACTTAAAAAAAGACAATCAACAACGTCATTCAATTATATTGCTTTTCTGTTTAAGATTGATAAGCCTTAACAGCTTTAGGAAAGATTAATTACAAAGAAAGCGTATACAATTGATTGAAAACGTAAATATGTTGGATTGGTTACGAGAAATTATAGTAGATAAAGATATATACAGAAACCAAGAGTACGATAGCTAAGTGGTGGAAAAGGAGAGAGAACGAGAGAGAAAGAGAAAACAGGGAGGAAAGGAGAGGGGGAGGTGGAATAAGAAATGGGTATTTCAGCCATGCAAATAAATTTATATGAAATAAATATCTTGTTTCTCCACATCTATCCCCGTTCCATTTCAATTTATCAGCCTTAACCATTAACCATGTTAACAGCACGATACACAGATCAATGCCCTTTCAACCGATACTTAATTAACGTGTATTCTATTTGTTACCAGTACCCTCCCCTAATTACGACTTTCATAATCTATAGACCCGATGGCATTCCTATATGATTAGTACTCGGGGTCGAACAATTATGTTAATGGGTGGGGGTTTCCATTAAAACAAAATTAGCGCCAGTTTGCAAACCTTGAAGTAGAAGAAAAATGGGTATATTGGAAGAAGAAGATTAGTGACTGCTTTTCATGTGGCAATGAAAACAAATCAATCCAGGCAATCCCAATCTGTATAATACGTCAGGGTGAGGCAAAGTCCCGTTATGACACTACTTTCTTCCTAGTACCCAAGCCTTCTTGTATATAGAGGCCACTTAGTCAGTATTTATGTATATAATGATATATATATATATATATATATATATATATATATATATATATATATATATATATATATATATATATATATAACGATTTATAAATAAACCGATACGCGGAGGCCAAAACTATGATTAAGAATTTTGTATTGATGATTGCAAAAGAAATCAGGAACCTTAATTCAATAAGACAAACACAACATTGCACAACCCTTGATAACTGAGCTTATGTATCGATTTCTATAATGATTCAGTTCTCTAGCACAAATTAGGTGTTGGCCGACTCCCCCTCCCCTTCGCTTGGACAAAATGTATCAACCATGTTTGGAGTTAAAATGGTATTTTTGAGAAGGTAAATATCTACTCATTCTACTACCACGGTCGAAATATTTTGACGAACGGACGGACGAAGCCCCCCGGACTTGCTCAATTAGTTTACACATATTTCGTGGAAGGAATATCAGCCAGTGGCGTACTAGTAACAGGCGGGAAGGGGGGGGGGGTGGGGTCAGGAAGGGCAAGCTGCCCCCCCGGCGGATTTTACCGGGAAAAGGAGAAAAGGGAGAAAGAGAGAAAGGGAAAGAAATAATCCACATTGATTATGTGCTCAAGGCGCTGAAATATACTTGGTATATCATTATTACCCCGGCTGTAGCTGAGCGGCCATATAGGCGCTAAAGCATTAAAGGAATAAATCCTACCGGGTACCCATTCACCTCACCTGGGTCGAGTGCAGCACTATGTGGATAAATTTCTTGCCGAATGAAATTGCGCCATGGCTGGGATTCGAACCCATGACCCTCTGTTTCAAAGTCCGAAGACTAATCCACTGGGCCACAACGCTACTTTGGCTAAATTTCCAAAGATACTATCACATATTTCATTTCAAAACCATTTTAAAAGGCCCAATTTTTCTGGTTCGCATCGCTTGCGTTGCCTCAAAATATTTCGTTTATCATGCGCAACCGCTTTGAATGTATTTGTTGTGTATTTACCCCCTGTCCGATAAAAAAGTGACCATCTGCAATGTTTAAAAATATCACGAGGTTCCGGGGACTCCGCCCTGGACCAGTGATAGCAACGAGGGGGGGGGGGCACTCCAGTGAGTTGGCCCCCACTTGCTCCCCCTGAAATTTTGCAAAAAAAGGATAGCAAATATTGTCATAAGCTTCATACTTAAGCTGCAAAGTACTCCAAAGCAGCTTTCTCGTTAATTAGATAGATTTTGAAAATTTTCTCATCCATTCACTATTAGCTCCCAACATTTTTCGTCGACATAAATCGTTCAGGTCTTTACATAAAACTCAAAATTTCGCTCGCAGTAACTGTTGACTGAGATAAGTAAACTATCTGTTCACATGGGGCTTAAAATCCAGTGTTAGAGTTAGCGATTACAGTTTTAATTATTTGTTTTACACATCTTACGTGTTCATTATTTTCACAAATCATCAATTAATTGTTTAGTTATATAGCCATCCAATATAGCCATCCAGTTCATGATAATAGAAAATGCTTGGAACGTCCAGATATCATTTAAGGATATCAAAAATGTTCAGCTTGCGCTTCGCGTTCGCATTATTTATTTGATGAGATATCATCTTCATTATCCAATGCAAACAGCTAGTCCTTATTACAAGCCCCTTTTCAAGTCATTAGCGCCTACATTAAAAAAAAGTAGCTCACGCTTCTCGCTCGATTTTCTAAGATAGGCAAAAAATTTGTCCCCCAAATGTCTAACCCTCAGACCCAATATGCACTGGCCTCCAAAAGTTCTAAACCGAGAACAAAAAAGAACAGATGAAAGGAAGGGAAGATGTAAAATAATTTCTGAATACCTTGTCAAAATCAATCTCAGAGTTACAGATTCGCATGAAAAGGTGATTTTTTTTTTTGCTCGCTTTTGGTTATATTAAGCAACTTTTTGCCACGCGCGCCATGCTGTTTCTCCTCTTTTTTGGTACTTATCACGCATTGAGCTTCGCCCTAATGCTCGGGCACAATCATACAAAAACCATGTTCATACCATGATATGACCGGTAAATTTTTGGCTCATGCCCCCCCTCCCCCTTGCCACCGACCCTTGTTACGCCCCTGGTCTGAATTCATGCTATTTTACTTCATCTGCAGCTTTACATTACACTTTCTTGCACCATACGGTGTGATTGGTGCGACAATCAAGTATCTTCATTGATAAATCATATCGTCCGAAACATTGTTATTTATTCTTGTCAGGAGCTGAGACAAAACGTGCCTATTGCATGACGAATGCAGATAGTTACTCCATAAATACACAGCTGTTATTTTCACTACACGTGCACTTTTAATCCTTACCATAATGAAAATATGGAAAGTAGTAAAATATTTGGGCATCTCAGGTGTCGCTTAAAACATGTAACCTCTGACCTTTTAAACCTCGTAATTTGGAATGGTTCTTCATGATGTTTACTGCATCCATCAAACATGACAGAAAGAGACAAGGTGGTTTCGATGGAGAAATGAAACATTTGTGTGGAAACCTTTTATCTGCCTATCTTTCTATTTAAGGAGACCATATTCTCTATTTACTACACACAAATGTACAAATCATAAATTATATCGTTTACTAGGACAACAGAAACGAAACCAACAATGCATATTTAATAGAATAAAAAGGAACAAGGAACAATGTATAGGTACTGTGACGAATTTAATTTAAAACAGTTAACTTATGAAGTAGATTCTCAAGTATGTCTATAACTTGATACTTAATTGTTCAATATCAAGGCAATTTTTCATTTTCTCTTCTATCTATTTCACGTCTTCCTTATTTTTCTTTTTATTTTTGTGATACAAATTGGAGGGTATTCTGATAATTAATCCTAAGTTTAATCCTATCCTAATTTAAAACACTTCTTTGAAATGCTGGGTTTCTTAACATTTATTACTTATTCATGGCAATTATAATACATCTATTAACTCATTATGATTCATACTATTTTAGTATTTTCCTTTTATTCTCATTATCATTATCAAGACTCTATAATTTTTTTACAACTTTTGCAGCAGGATAAGAATAATTTGTAATTGATGAATGAGTTGACTACTGGCACTCCATAACAGTGTGTTCTAAGTTAATGCAGGTTTAACTATAAACTCTCAGAATACCACTTATTAAGTTTAAAGGTGTTTCAACCGATCGAGCTGTTAAGCTTATGTTTTAGCACATTTATGTCCACTCTATACTATTGTGATATTGTGAACATGTATTGATAAATGAATGAATAAACAAAACAAGTGATTCTTAAAGTAAATTATCATCGCGAAATTGATAGATCCAAGCAAGATATTGAAATTCAATCGAAAAGAAATAATTCTGGGAAAAATCTTTGAGATTAGGGAATAAAATGTTTCAGTACTGAATAAATCATTCGGTCTCATTACACATGTATTTATACAAACCCGTGTAAAATGATCCATGTGACATTAATAACATTGCATAGGAAAATTATATTCTGACCAATCAGTGCTCTTTACAACTCTCACACACGCAGACCCAACATCCCACACTCTATTTATCTCTCTCCACTCTCTACCACACAATTACAGGCATACCTACTCACTTACACTCAATATCTCTGCTGAATCCACTTTGCAAACGATTCCTCCCACTCAAGCAGAAGCAGAAAACAGACTCTAGATAGCGAATACAATTCTCTAAAAGATTCTGAAGTTGGATGGAATTTTGTTGTTAACTTATTATGGGTCATTCGTATTCAAACTCAAATTCATTTAAAGTTACCTGCTTTTGAGGAACCGTATGTTTCGTAAATCTATAGTGACCAATGCGAGAATTAGCAGTTTCATCGAATTTTATTGTGATGGTGTTTTAATGTAAATGACACAAAATTAACACGAATGTGGAAGGACAACAGTAGAATGGGATTTTGATAATATGTATGGCATCAGGAACATCGGAGTTTCCATTTCTTTGCTATCAATTGGTAAGTAATATCTTAATGTAACAGCTATAAATATCTATGTTAGATTAAAAAAAATGAACGCCCAAGAAATAAAGCAGCAAACTAAGGATTGAATATAAATACATCATATGAAATGATATATACGTCTTACAGCAATTAATCAAAAAGGATACGTGGTGTATAGTTTACTACACCGGAAATTAATTTGTTACTTGTCATTTTTCCTTAAAGCCTGTGTAACACTTAATAGGTGATAGTGGTGTAGTAGCGTGGTGATGATTGTTAGTGTTACAAGACAAGATCCGAGACAAATCAATAGTCTGTCACACAGTTATTATAGTTCATTAGCATTTATTCTAAACGATGATAAATACTAATCAAGGATGAAGATATCTACACAGTAGGAAATATAGCTGGTTATAAATTATAGCTGTTATATTAGGTACTCCCTAACAAAGGCCATATGGTAACCCCTAAAAAGGGATGGCGAGGGAGACCAAGCAAGCAGTGTCCTCTCGTCAAGAGACGGAGAAGAGAAGTCCTTTCTTAATTATTTTGGGGGTACAACTCTTAGTTTTGCCTATTAGGGGGGAGGAGTTAAACAATGTATCAACTAATCAGGAAAGAAGGGTGGAGCATAACAAAAATGAAAGTTTATTTGCAACTGAAATCAGGGAGCAATTATCTGGGAAGGAGTTTGGATGGAGGATAAAGCATACCTCATTATCGCCTTTTAGGAGGAACATTAACCACAATGATAAGGCTACCACATCAATCTGTGCTTTAAACAAAAGGAGCTGTGTCAATGGACAAAGGAGCATTGAACTTTCTTTCAACCAATTTACTATCTGGAGTTTGTGAGTTTACACAAACATCCAAGCATGTTTAAAAGTATAATCAGTTTTACAAAAATATGAAATGCAGAGTGTTATACCTGTATATAGCTTTGGTAAAGGGTCAATAATGTGATTGATAATCGAATATCATCTAATATGACAGTCTTACTGAAGCGTAGAGACCGTTAGATATTTTTCCAACTGTATTCTCAGTGAAAATTTCAAATATTCAAATCTTGGATATATAGCGCCCTCTCTCGGCGATGATTGTTTTAAATTAATAAATGGGCATTCAAGCACTTATCTTATAAATTTAGTGATTAGATATCCAAAAGTTACAGACAAAGAACATATCTTGAAAGTTTCAGCCCATTCCATGATTTGGAATAGGATTTAATTGAAAGACAAAAACACACAGATATTTTAATTTGATCGGGTGACCCGATCAAGTTAAATTTCCATGTAAAATCGCAAAATTTATCCTGTAAAACACATTTTAATTTCATATCCTCCACATCATAACTGTTATAGGGCATATCCATTCATATTAGCTAGCAATGAATTGGAATAGTGATAGGTGCATTTTGGTGGATTTACCAAAACTATACACAAGCTTTAAGGCATGGTTGTACCGACATAACTTGGCAAGAGCGTTTCCGGAGCGGTAAAGAAAAAAAAAATCACCGTTCTTTACCGTTCACCACCACTTAACAGAAGTTGGTCCCCTTCAATCCAACGCCGTGTACGCTCGGTTATCGCTTATGGTCCCTTATACTGCTCCAAAAGTTTTAAGCGGCACAAAATATTGCGAGCGGTGAGGAGCGGCCAATTTTCCGCTCTAGAAAAGTTCACCACCGCTCCAACAACGTGAAGTTTGGCAACGCTTGACGCAAGTTCGTTGGACGCTTGGGTCGCTAGGCCAACGCAGAAGTCTTGAACACTGAGCCATCGCTGCTTCGCTAGCTTTGCCTGGGCAAACGTTGGGCAAACTTTGGAGCGATTGTAAGCATTTAAAGGCCTGGTCACACCACCCGAGCGTTGTTGGAGCGGTCGTGGAGCGGTAGGGAGAGAGGTTCAAATTTCGCTCACAAAATTGGGGAAAAAAGTCGAAAACAAAAATCGAAAAAAACCCAATTGAAATCGAAAATGGTGAGCGGTAGCGAGTGGTCATGATTTTTTCTCTCCGCTCCACTTTACGAGTGGACACGGGATTCCTGGAACGGTGTCGGGCGTTGAAGCAGCGAACCATTTTGGTGATGAACTCTTGTTTGGCGTTGGTATGCAGGTGTCGGAGCGGAACCAAAATTTGGCTATAAATACGGAGAAAAATGGACCAGGAGTCCATTCGGAATCTATTAGAATTTTTATCAAAGTGATCCTTTCAGCTCCGTAGTCAAAAGTGGTATGCTGCTAAACCAACTTTACAGCCCTGCCAAGCCAACGCCCCCATGCGCAGAACGCCTATCTATCAACGCTCGCGTCACCGCTAAACCAACGTGTTTTCGATTTTATTCCCGATTTTGTGCGCGGTGATCGACGTTCAAGGAATGCTCCTACAAAGTTTGGGCGGTGTGACCGACCTTTAAGAGGAGTTTGAGGCCTCCAGGATATGTGTCCGGTAGTGTGTTGAAATCGCAAGCTCTTGTAGAATTAGTTGAAAACCTAAATCAAAACTGGACTTTGACATTGAATGTTGGTTTGTTTTTAATAGGCCTTTTGAGCTATGGACTTTAATATGAGAATGAGTTCCTAAAACATCGTTGTTGTTCCAACACCGCCAAGGAATGTGTAAGAAGAGTTGAGTGATGGGATGAAGTCCGTGGGGGAGAAGACGGCTAGTAACCCGAAAAATTAATTCAATTGAATAGAAAATGTAAATCATGAACCTGCCAATTGAGCTTTTATGTCATTTGCTCAGTTAGAAAACGCGAGGAATTAATTTCTTTTAGGATGTTCAAACCTTCAACGAGTTAGAACGCAAGAGCAGTAAAGTACTATTGATTCACAATTTTTAAGTTATTTTCAATTACCAAAGTTAAGGCAAGAGCGATTAAGTAAATTATTTTATTAACAAAACAAACGAAATGTGCTCACATGGTTTGACATAGCACACTTTTTGTATGTGTATTGGTTAACAAGTTGATATCTTCACCGGGTTTTCTAGACTTTTCGAATTTGTTCTAACTAGCGCTGAAAAAAAATCTTATAAGGCACCGCGAAACGATTTTGGAAGTGGTTGGCTGACCATGTAATAAATCAAAATAAGATTGTAATTTTTAGGTTTTTGTCCATTTTTTGGGGAAAAAAGGGAGAGCTTTGGTATCTGGGCCCCTACTTAATACCGTCCGTTTAAAAAAATTACTTACGATATAAGGAACAAGACTGTATGATGTATGATCTGCCGAAAAAGATTATTTTAAATAAATCTTCATATATGCTGTCGGCCTTCTCCATTTATTAAACGTGTAGCAATCAATCTGTCCCTCTAACATCTTAATATTTCTGTTTGTGTTAGACAAGCTAGGGGATATTTCAACACAATTACAAGTTATTGAAATAGGTCAGTTTTCAACAAAGGGCCAGAATAATATTGATGGATGTAGCGACCTTAATGAAATAGTATCCTATATTCATTATTTTTTGACGGGTATTGTGAAAATATATAGCGATGGCTAAAGGCATCAGGCATCAAACAAACATGACAACATTTCATATCAGAATGTTGCTCTGTATCCATGTAGATGCACTATTCGAATCCCACTCGCTTTAACTCTCTCATAAATTTGAGATAATTGTCTTTATCTGCTGGTTTGAAACTTACAATTCTATTCAAGGAATCCTACAAATATTCAATTACTACAAAAGTGGGAAAAAGAACGTCCCTGATGAAACCGTGTAGCCATATAAACGAATACTTGTAAAAGTAATGGAATTGGCAACAATGTTAAGTCTTTCCCATTCTCTATTCGTCAACCTCACCGTAATTTGAATGATAATTGAACGGGACAGGCAGGCGGACTTTTGATAATGAGTCGATTCCATGATAACACTCGTTTTCGAGGGGGGGGGGGGGAGGGATTATGGTATATTAGAT